>NW_026652291.1:19386383-19414789 GCF_009828535.3 Hylobates moloch
TTTAAATAATAAATTTTATTATGTATAGAAGGAAATTGAGTGGGAGAGGTTACACAACTTTTCTAACATCAGAGTCAATTAATAGTGGAGCCAGGATTCTCAGTATTTTCCATAGTCTCTTCTTTTAAAAGGAGATTACATTCTCATTCCCCAAAACTGCACTTATTATGTATAAAGGATACATTTTGAGGTAGATAAATATAGCCAAAAACAGGAATAAAACTAGACTTATGACAAAAACGTTTAGGTGTAATTCTGAAGGAGTTCAACTTTTTCTACCTCAGCATCCATTCTCTCTTCACTGTTCCATTTGTTACATCTTAATATTATTTTCTTGGACATGTTAAGTATTAGACTATATTTGGCACCTTTTCATAAAGACCTAAAGGGTATAGGCTCTAGTGACTCAGAAGAAAGACTAAATTATCCATGAAAGTAGAAATTCATTTTGGTTCTAAGTATCACATTGATCATCAAAATCAAATGGACTAGAACATATCTCTTAATTGTAATTGATTTCAAAAATAGTTGACCCTCAGGCTTTCTTCATCTCACAATCCAACATTACCATTCTATTACATTGATTGTGATATTCTTATGCAATCCCAGATTTCTCTTATTTTCTTACTTCTTACATCCAACCCACCAAAAACTGTTGTTGATTATACCCCCAAATCTATAGAATCACTCCAACATGACCCAAATCTGGGTCATCATAATCTTTCTCTACTGTTGGAATAGACTTAACAAGTCACCCTGTTTTCACTCTTGTCACTTTGTAATGAATTATTCTTTGAGCAGCCAGAGTGAACTTGAACTTTTATAAATGAAAATGCTTTCTGGAAGCAGAAAGGAAAATTTGCTCCATTGGACAAGACCTTGTCAAGCTTCCTCGTATGTCACAATTGCTACCATGCCATTGGCCAACACATGCGTGAGTCCAAGCCCAAAACAGACAGGAGGGGCACACTGAGCATACAAAAGGAATTATGGATACCTGTATACCAAGAATTTAAGACCTAATTTACAATTTGTCATGACCTTAAAATATGAATAAAATAAAAAATTTCTCCATATAAGCCTACCACAGCTGTGATTTCCCCTTTATTTCATACCACTCTTTATCTAAGCTATAAGAGTACAATCATTGTAGTCTTCTTTGGGTTTCTTTTAACACGTCAAGTTTGTTTGCATGTTAGGGCCCTTATGCTAGCTCAGGGATTGGTAAACTACAGCTTGAGAGCCAAATCAAGCCCACTGCCTGATTTTGTAAATAACATTTTGTTGGAACACAGCAGCACCCACTTATTTTTGTATGTTTGATGGCTAATTTTGTGCTACAACAGCAGAATTGAGTGGTTGTGACAGATACTGTCCTGTCACAAAATATTTCCTATCTTGCGCTTTATAGAAATAGTTTGCCAGCCTCTGTGATGACTGGCCCCTCTATCTGTAGTGCAGTTCCCTCACCTCTGCCTAGTTTTTTTTTTTCCTTTTTCTTCATTTTATTCGAATTCCTGGCAAAATATATTGCCCTTTAGAGATTTGGTTGAACAGTCAATATAAAGCTACTCTCTCTCCACTACCTAATTTAAATCTGTGCATAGGTTATTTAATTATATACTTGTATGTTATATTTAACATTTTAATTATTCATTTATGTATTATCTCTTCTTCTTGAAATGTAAGTTCTCCTACAGAAGAAAGTTTTTGGTCTTCATAACTTCTTATAACAATGCCAGACACATAGGAGATTCTCAAGAAATATTTATTGAATTAATGGATAAATAAATAGAATGAACATAACAACCATCTCAGAGGACATATGCTGCTTTAATCCAAGTGATTTCTTTAGGTATGTGTTAAGGAAGCAATATAGGAGGCAAAATAATTAATTAAATGATAATTTGAATAAACAAATTTGTTAACTGATAAACGAAACAGATTCCCAAATTCCAGAAATGTCTGGAAATTTAACACCGTAATGAAAGTTAGAAATACTCTCACAGGCACCTTAAAATGTTTGCTAAAAGTTTACTTCAGTCATTTAAAACATGGTAAGCTAACAGGCATCAAGTCCAGATTCAGTGGCTCTTCAACTTAATTGAAAGTGAAATCCTCTTGATGTAGAGAATGAATCTGCAAATCAACAGCTGACCTAGGTGACTCAGATTCATAGACATTGATAAAATGTCAAAGTGACAGTAAAATCATCTTGGCTTTCACATAGGTCCTGAGCTGTGATAGATTTGAGTCATTTAATTGTTACACTGTTAAGCCTTGAGATAAAATCATTGACTCCAAAGCAGTATATCTATTCCAAAGAAGGCAGTCTGGAAAAACAAGTCACTCTTTCTGTCCAAGAATACTATAAAAGTTTAGTCTCACTGTGCACAAAATGAGCTAGGCAGTGACTAATTTATTTATTCATTCATTCATCTGGCTTAAACATCAAAAACACAGATGTAGAAGAATGCTTCTGCCTCTAAATACTTTATATTTGAACCACAGATTGTTGACAGCTTAGCATCATATTCTTTCTCTTTTGTATTTTCCTCTGCAACTGAAGAAAATTAAATTAACATACATGGTTGGGAAAAGAACGTGACATGCGTGCCAGAGCTGAGTGAGAAGCTAAAACAAATCAAGAATCCCGCCATTTTGGTGAAGTTTCTAGGTATGTGGTGATGTGGGGCATGTCACACATTTTGAAGAAGATATCTTCTTCTAAATGAGGGATAGATGACGAAATTTCCAATCTCATTGCTGAGCAAGAGGCACAATGCTTGATATTCTTGGAGTGTATGTAGAGAAACATACATTTTAGTATGTTGAATAATCATGTATACTATGAGAAGCAAGAGAAGATTCTGAACTAGGCTCAGAATCAGTGAACATTGATTTTTCATTTAGGCCTTGCTATGGTTTGAATATGTCCCCCCAAATCATGCATTGAAAACATAATCCCCAATGCAATAGTGCTGAAAAGTAGGGCCTAATGAGAGATGTTGAGGTCATGTGGGCTCAACCACCTTAGATGGATTAATGCTGATCATGAAAGGGCTTAAGGCATCTAGTTCTGTCTCTCTTTCCCTCACATGTGTGTGCACATATTCCTATTCTCTTGCCCTTCTGCCTTCTGCCATGAGATGACACAGCAAGCAAGCCCTCACCAGAGATGGGTCCCTCAACTTTGCACTTCTCAGCCTCCAGAATTGTAAGCCGAATAAATGTCTTTTCCAGTCTCAAATATTGTTACATCAGCCCAAAGCAGTCTTAAACAGGCCTTATAACCAAGAGATTCACTGTTGGTCAATGTGTCCCAAGCAGATATGGATCCTTCTGTCAAACCACAATAGTGGGATCACAGGGCATACTCCTTCTTCTGAATACAATTTTACTGCAAAACTTTTGTTACGTAGCATCTGGCATACTGCCAGGTCCTGGTTAAGATTAATCTTTGTCTCAGAGATGTCAAGCTTATGGAAAATGAGCTGTCCATCATGAATGGAGTGTTATCTGATCTAATCTACAAAACTATAGACTTGGCCATGGCAACAGAATTTCATTGCCAAAGTGGAAATCATATATATGGTGTTGGGTTTCACTAGATAATATAGATAGAAGTAAGTTGCATGCCTTAGATTTCTATGGTTCCTAAACCACCAAAATTGCCATCTTTTCTTCTATCCATACCTAATGTGACCTTGGGAATTTTCTTTCAATAAATTCACAAAGTTTAAAAACAAATAAAAATGCAGATAAACTTCTCACATCACCCAAAAGCAGTCTACTTCAACTTTATAACCCTACACTGGAGAAGAGAAACCAGTGGGAGAACATTGAACAGCACAATTAGTTATCTCCTCTCTTTCGAAGAAGAAATAATGAGAGTTAAGTTTCCACTTTGATTCATAGCAATAATGAATGTTTGTTGGAATGGTCAAGGAAAAGACAAGAACAAGATGGAATACTAATAACAATAAGCTCTGTGGGAAGATCGGTATGAATGGGCCCTCTACAATGGGCATTGGGTGTGAGGATCTTTGTGTTCTATTTCAATTTCTCACAACAGCCATTACAGAAGATATCCAGTGTAGAACTGGTGGTTGGAAAAACTCATTCTGAATGTGTAAACTTCTTTCCCTGCTGCCACGTCCCATTCCATGCTTGTACAATGGGCTCAAGAAAGTTACACTAGGAAAAACAGAGATGACCCCTGGGCCACATGGCATATATTTCTTCTCATCATTGTTGATCTTTCTATTGTCATCACTTAGTACTAACTTGTGGTAGGCTGAATAATGGTCCCCCAATATGCCTTCTTCCTTACTCTCAGAACTTGTAAATATTACTTTATATGGCAAAAGAGAATTTGCAGATGTGATTAAATTAAGGATCTTGGAATAGGGAGATTACCCTTGTCTGAGTGAACCATTACCAGAATACAGCTCAGAAACTAGAAAGTTTTCCTACCCGTCTCTGCAACTTTGGCTTAGGATTAACTCTGTTATTTTAGACATCTTACTGCACATAGCTGGAATATTTCCACAAATAAATAATGCTTCTAGTCAACTGAAAGTTTAGTCTGTTGCCTGACCACTTTAGGTTCCTCACAACTTTGAGGGTGATTTTCCTGATAGAGGGACAAAGAAGTATTTCTGTATTTCAGGGAAAGCTCTAAAGTGCATTTAATTTTTATCACATAATAAATGTAAATATCACAGTAAATATTAGCAGAACATATATTGGCTTATAATCTTTCAGAATGAAGTTTTGGAAAACACTATTTTTATAGTGTTAGATACTTATGAACTCTTTCTATTTACTATGGAAAAAGGACACAAATATGAGTTTTTATTAAATACCCTGCAGGCACTGGCTAACTGCTTTACAGAGGCGCTATATTATTTTTTTCAAAGATCTTATATCTTAGGCTTAAATTAAAACTTTGGTTCTAGAATCAGTTTCAACTTTATTGACTATCACACCTACATTAATGTGTGCATGATATCTATTAATTTGCAAGATGTCTACAATAAAAGACAACTGAAAAATGTCCCCTATTGCTGTATATTTATTATCTTGCTTTGCTACCTAAAAATTTAGTGCGGTGCTTGGGTTATAATGAATCATCAATATTAGTTGATTAATGAGTTAAAGAAAATACTGCCCCAATTATTTTGATTCAAAGAAATCTACTCTTTTCTTAAAATTTTGGAGAAATTATCATCAACTGGCATGGCTGTCATATTATTTAGTGTTGCTGTCCAATTTTACACAGTCCCCAGGACCTAAGGCAGTGCTTTGCATAAAGAAAACGCTCAATGTATGTGAATAGATTGAAGGGATAGTTCAGATATGACGTCTAATAGGTCAAAATGATAGTGAAAGCAATGATATAGAAATATTACCATAAATAGAAATTGGCTCAATGATTTGCCAGAAATGAATGACATAGCTTCTCACTTGTGGAAAAAAAATGCAGTCCTTCAGAAAAAAAAAAATAGGATTTTAGCCAAACAAGACACATCATGTTGGTCAGTATCTATCTATCTATCTATCTATCCATCCATCCATCTATCATCTATCTATGTATTAGTCCGTTCTCATGCTGCTATGAAGAAATACCCGAGACGGGATAATTTATAAAGAAAAGAGGTTTAATTGACTCAGTTCCTCATGACTGTGGATGTCTCAGGAAACTTACAATCATGGTGGAAGGGGAAGCAAACACATTCTTTTTCGCGTAGCGTTAGGAGGGAGAAGTGGGGAAATACCCTTATAAAACCATTAGATCTTCTGAGAACTCACTCACTATCATGAGAACAACATGAGGGTATCCACCCCCTTGATTCAATTACCACCCACCAGGTCCCTTCTACAATATGTGGGGATTATGGAAACTACAATTCAAGATTATTTGGGTGGAGACACAGCCAAACCGTATCAGTCTACTACTTATCCATATACTTGGTATGTTTTATAAAATACTATTCAGTGATTTATTAAAGAATATCTTACTGAGATGATTCAGCTAACTTACTTACGCAGATTCTATCACCCTTTATTGGACTGATGCAGTTAAATTTCAGGACTTGCTGAAGTAAGTACCACCCTAGTGCTACACAGAAAAACTGAGTCCCAACCAGAGTCTGTCTTGTTAATCTTAAATACAACAGAAACCTCCAGAGTAAAATCCATTGCTTTGTATTATCTTAGTTTTCCTTCTAAAATTTTGGCATTTCAAAAAGCTTAGGTACAAAAAGCCTCCTCTAGATGTGTCATTATCAGAATATGTTTTCTTACTCTACTTAATATTCTTTTATCTTCAATAGTCAGAATTACTAAGCTAATACAATTCCTACTGAAAAGAAATTGAACCTAACTAAAAATTGAGGTGCCTATTCACAATTTATATTTATCATGGGCTTAAAAGAGAGCACTGTGATCAACCTATTTCATTTTCCCTGACTCTTCTTATGAGTCAAACTCTTTATATTACATGGGTTGCTGACATTACTAAGGACAATTTAGAAATAGTATATACAGAGCATAAGTTTGAAGCTTAAGGAATGATTAAATTCAAGAGAAATAGAAACCACTGTCTCAGTCAGTGAGCCATTTACCATTATGTGGCATTATCAATCAATATTCATTGCATCTTTCTCATTATCAAAGATCACATAAAGAGGCTATATGATACTTTCCTAATCCCTAAATATGAGGTTGTTTTCTATTTTCTTCATAGTTTTATACATTGAACAATATGATTGAATCCAACTGAAGAAATATCATTCTTCTCGTACTTTAGTGCTCATTGAAAATATATCCTAGGGGTTCTTTTGGTCAATGTAATCTATACCTAATGTCAGTGAAGAAAAAAAGTCATATTTTGATACTCACTGTCCCAGAAAGTGATTGGCCCATTGATATTGTTTGAAAAATAAAAGTACCAGGAATTTCACGGGAGAGACTCTCTTGTTTCTAAGGGCAATGATCTGCCAGAAATTCAGTCTTCTCTCAGAATTCATTAATTTACTGACAAAAAAAAATCATTTCTTTACAAGCTGTGGAGAATCAGTTAAGAAGATAATCCAACCGGAAATTTATAAACCAGCTAGTTAGAAGTGATTGTCATAAGTATTCTTTCTCATCTGTTCATTGTAAGGGTTCTCTGGCATACATAGTTAAGAGTGGAATTGCAATAACAGTACCATACCTACAATCAGCTAAAAGCCTTCATTAAAAGGATAGAATCCATCAAATTAGAATTCCCTCTTTTTCCAAACATCAACTTCACAAACGGCTTGCTTCTGCTCCCATAATATTCCCTTCTTAATGAATTGTCTCTTTTCTTTCTGAAGATAACAACTTCATCTACTCTTTGGATTTGAGGTTCTATCTATCTAGCTAGCTAGCTATCTAGCTATCTATCTAGATTTTTTTTCCCACAGAGGGTCTCACTGTGTCACCAGGGTAGATTGCAGTGGCATGAACACAGCTCACTGCAGCCTCCGTCTTCTGGGTTCAAGCAATCCTCCAGCCTCAGCTTCCCAAGTAGCTGGGACTATAGGTGCATATCACCACACCCAGGGAATTTTTTTTTTTTTTGACAGAGTCTCCCTCTGTCGCCCAGGCTGGAGTGCTGTGGCACTATCTCGGCTCACTGCAACCTCTGTCTCCCAGGTTCACGCCATTCTCCTGCCTCAGCCTCCCCAGTAGCTGGGACTACAGGCACCCACCACCACGCCTGGCTAATTTTTTTTGTATTTTTAGTAGAGATGGGGTTTCACCCTGTTAGCCAGGATGGTCTCCAGTTCCTGACCTGGTGATCCACCCGTCTCAGCCTCCCAAAGTGCTGGGATTACAGGCGTGAGCCTCCGCACCCGGCCAGAATTTTTTTTTTTTTTTAATTATA
This sequence comes from Hylobates moloch, assembly GCF_009828535.3. Classification (NCBI taxonomy): domain Eukaryota; kingdom Metazoa; phylum Chordata; class Mammalia; order Primates; family Hylobatidae; genus Hylobates; species Hylobates moloch. The sequence continues at coordinate 19,394,305 of NW_026652291.1, forward strand.
GTTAGAGACAAGGTTTCACTATGCTACCCAGGCTGGTTTTGAACCCCTGAGCTCAAGCAATCCTCCCACCTCGGCTTCCCAAAATGTGGGGATTACAGGTGTGAGCTGTAATTTACCATAGGTGGCCAAAATCTACATTTTTTTTTTTTAACAAATACACTTCTTAACCCCTTTTACCTTTTAACTCTTTCTTTGTGCATTCTCTGCATTTGAACACATTTTAAAATTTTATTGCAAAAATTATTTGCTCCTTTTTACAGCCAGGCTTTTTTCTCAGTTAGGATAATATTCGGATTTATAGGATAGAAAATTCAAAAATATGAGAGATTTAGCAGATAGAAATGTACTTCTCTCTCTTAAAGTAAAATTGGAATTCTGACAATCCAGGGCTGGTATTGCAGCTCTGTAAAATTGTTAGGGAACTGTGCCCTTCCAATTCACTGCAGTGACAATGACAGGATGTGGTTCTCATCATCTTGACCAAGAACAACAGCTCCATATTCTGCCATTGCATTTCATTTCAGATGACAGGATGGAAGACAGAACAAAGGACAAGGACAACAATCAAGTGTTTGGCAATGTTCTTTCAGGAAGACTTTTTGGATGCCCTCACCCAACATTTCTTCTTATAACTCAATGGCCAATTGTTGATTACAAAGCCATACTCAACTGAAAAAGAAGATGGAGAAGGAAATCTGTATTCCATGTAACCATGGGGTTTGCCCAGTTTGGTGGGTTGAGTTTCTAAGAAATAAGAGAAAATATGAAGGCAGTAACTATCATCTTTACATCACTTTTCTGAAGATACATTTTTACTTTTCCCTCCACCTCTCCTCTTTCGTTCTCTCTTGGATATTCATACCCACTCTGTCATTGAAGCTGTTACTGCGAAGGTCACTAGTAATCTCTTGGTTACCATATCTCTCCATTCTCTTCCTGCCAACTAGTTTTCTCAGTAGCAGATAATTGATGATTAGCTCCTTCTTGAGAGAACATCTCTTGTGACTTGTCAAACTCAATACTCCTCAGATATGCACACGTTTATTTTTTATCTGTCTCCTATAATGGCTCTTTATCTTTCCAAACTTTTAAAGTTAGAATAACCCCAGGGGTAGGTTCTGGGCCCTCTCTTCCTTCTACATTCTATCTTAGCATCATCTCTTTCATTTATATGGTAGTATCATATATATTTTATATATATATATTTTTTTTTATGTGTGTGTGTGTGTACACAAAAAAACCCATGTGTACTTTTCTTAAGCTTCAAAAAACTGCCTCCTTGTTATAACAACTTTATTGACTCAGAGGCATCTTAAACCAAAGCGTTTCACATAACATTCTCTCTTGGTCCAACTAAACTGTATTTGAATCGGGTTTCTCAATTATAGTGCCTATGGTCCTGTGTTTTTCCTTTAAATAAGTTACCGCAATTTTGAATTATGTATGTATGTATGTATGTATTTAATATTTGTCCCATTCTTCTCAGCTCAAAACCCCCCCCAAAAAATGAGGACTGGTTCTTGCTCACCTTGCTATCAAACTCTCCAAGCACAGGACCTGGCATATGGTGTTACTCAACAAGTGTTTGCGGAATGATAAAATGATTTAACCAGTGACATAAAGCAAATTTCATGATGAGCTTCCACAGAAAGTACACAGGGCACATGTGTCAGAGGAACTATTTAACGTCAGACTCAGGAAATTATGCCATAGGGGAAGGAGTAAGAGCACTCAGCAGGACAGGAAAACACCACCGTAAAAGAAAAATAAGTAAGCTTTTCCAGAGAATGGAATGAAATGTGTCTAATAAAATCATACAGGAAACAAAGATCGTGAAAAGGGCTTTTAGAAACATTGGCAGGCTGGGCAGCGAATGTTCTCATAAGGAGACACCATGCTAACAACTGAGTGTGTGAACACCCCATACAACTTGTGTGAGAAGAGATCCAGTAACTGAAGGCAAAGGGTTGGGGGCAGCCAGCCGCAGAATTGGCTCCATCCAGAGCACTCACCAACATGCTGTCAGAGGAGGGACTCAGGTGGACAAAACCATAGAACACATTTGCAAGTTCTCATAGGATTCATTTCAACTATTCATAAACTGAAGTTGGAGTTTTTGCATTTGGTATGTTCATGCTCTAGAAAATCATGAAAACAACTTTTTGTTCCAAATCCCAAAATTGTAATTATAGCTAACATTGACTGGCAATTAACCTTTCTCTGGGAACTATTCTAAGGGTTTTATTTGCATCAATATATTTAATCCTCATAAAAAATTCCTGAGGAAAGTGGTATTATTCTCCCCATTTTACAATCAAAGACTAGGACTGAAGCACAGAGAAGTTAAGAAATTTGCTTTGGGTCACACGGGTAGAGGAAGAAAAAAACTTTGAACACCAGCAGCCCTAATTCCACTAACTGGTCTCTTAATTATCATATTCTCTTAATTATCATATTTCAGAAAAAAAATTGAAGAATTAGAAATATTTTTAAATGCAAATATTAGAAGATCCTAACTTGTCATTCACATTATTCACCTGAGCAGTGATACAAAATGCACAGTAAAATGACATCTTCTAACTCTGCAATCCCACTTTGTATAATACTGAATTTAACGAATAATAATTTAAGGCTAAATATTTAAACAGCATCCCAGCCAACCAATAATTTTCATCAGCCTAATTAGCATGTCATAACTTTAAAATCTGTTTAGGGGAATAAAACATACCCTCATGAAACAAGGAGTAAGCAAGAGAGCATACCATATACATTAAGACGGTAGGCTATGTTATCATAAGAGGACAGTTACCACTGAAAGAATTAGAGAGACAAGATACTAATTCAAAAGAAGCCCATATGGGCAGTCTTCACAGATGATGGAGAATTTTAGCTGGTTTAAATATGAGCTAGATTTAGATACACCAAAAGAACAGGGTCACGGAAGAATACACGAATGATAACAGTGACTATTTCCATGAATGAAATAAGAAAGAAAAGGACCTTTGGTTCTGAAGATGGACATTATCTCAGCTACCCTGGCTGTAAGGCAGCCCTGGCCATAAGAAAATATAATAACTCTACTGGTTTTTGTATTTTTCATTTATATGACTGCATGTGCATATTCCTCTTACCTTTGCAGGTTTCATTAAAACATATATTGTTAAAATGTTAATGAGTTTTACTGTTTCCAGTGATAATTAGGCTAACCATATGCTGAGCCTATTTGCCCTTTTAGTTAAGCTGCCTCCAGTGGGAGAGATTATCAGCAGGATTCAAAGACATGGCCACGGCTGGGCGAAGGACATTGCCTATTCTTGTATCATGCTGGGAGATTTCCTCTTCCTTACCTGACCACTGCCATTTTATTGTATCTATTAAGAGAATATGTTGGCAATACAGGGTTGGTGACCATTTTGTTTTCAAATATTCAAAAATTAACAATAATTTTTCTAATCTGTGAGATTTACTTAATTTCTCTATATAATATTCCTTAATATTTCAAATTTCTAAAAAAACAGCTAGTCAATTGTATTTTGTAAAAGAATTACAAAATTTATGCAACTTAAAATTTGAGTTGTGTTTTTTCTCCTCCAGTGGAAAGTGGTTCATGAGGACAGGAACCTGGTCACCAATGTAGCCTCAACGTGTAGTCAAAATGTCAAAGGCCATTAATGAATATTTATATTGAATTCAAAATTAACCTAATTAAAGGAAGGCAACAAAGATCTTAAAACTCTCAATATATTGCCCTTTTCAAAAGTAAGAGCAAAATATATAAAAATAAAAGGAAATTCAAATAAAATGAAGATAAATTTAGTGGCATTGATGTAAAGATGACATGAAAGAAGCATTGAAGTATAGAAAGAGCTTGGAAACTGATTTAAATTTCTCATTTTTCAGAGAAATCAGAAACTCAGAGAGGAAAGTGACTTGCTCAAATACACAAATATGTCTGCCACAACAGGGATTACAAATCAAGGTTTCAACGCTCTTTGTCTATTCAATGTATCAAAAGTATGCTGTGCTTTCAGCTTCGAGCATATGTGGCTTTTTTCACATCTGTTGAGATGGGAGTTGCATATTCCATCTGCTTTACCTGAGGATACTATGTGAGCAGTTTATATTTTCCTACTTGCCTTTGACTTTGCACTCTGCATGCATCAAAATAATCCCATTTATACATGCCCTCATCATCCCACATAACTGCCTTGTTCAAGTAACTTGACCCAGGTATAGAAATTGTATTTTTTATTTAATTTCCTCAGTCCCATCACTTCTCTACCTACTTCTGTCCTCCTATCCCCAATCCCTATTTATTTATTTTTATGAATACACAAAAATTTTACATATTTATGGGCCTCATGCGGTATTTTGATCCACGAATACAATGTATAATGATCAAATCAGCATAATAGGATAGCCATCACCTAACATATTTATCATTTCTTTGTGTTTGAAACATTTCAGATCTTTTCTTCTAGTTGTTTTAGAATGTACAACAAATCATTGTTAACTGTCATCACCTACTTTGCTATTGAACACTAGAATTAGTTTCTTCTAACTGTATGCTTGTATACATCAACCAACCTCTCTTCATTGCCACTCTTCCCTAACAGCCTCTGGTCATCACTACTCTACACTCTACCTCCGTTAGATCAACTATTTTATGAGTGACAGTGGGTGCTTTCTGTGCCTGGCTTATTTCATTTAACATCACAAACCCTAGTTCCATTATGTGGCTGCAAATGACAGGATTATTTTTAAGGCTGAATAGTATTCCGTTGTGGAGATACACCACAATTTTTATCCATTCATCCGTTGCTGAACACCCATATTGATTCCATATCTTGGCTATTGTAAAGAGTGCTGTAATAAACATGGGTGGGGTGCACATACACATACTTTTTTGCATATACTGTTTTTCTTCTTTTGGCTAAATAAGGAGTAGTGGAATTGCTGGATCATATGGTAGTCCTATTTATAATATTTTGAGAAACCTCCCTACTGTTTTCCATAATGGCTGTACTAAATTACATTCCGACCAACAGTGTCTAAGAGTTCACTTTTCTTTGCATCCTTGCTGGCGTTTGATATTTTTGCCTTTTTTTTTTTTGAGACGGAGTCTCACTCTGTCGCCCAGGCTGGAGTGCAGTGGCGCAGTCTCGGCTCACTGCAAGCTCCGCCTCCCGGGTTCACGCCATTCTCCTGCCTCAGCCTCTCCGAGTAGCTGGGACTACAGGCGCCCGCCACCACGCCCGGCTAATTTTTTTGTATTTTTAGTAGAGACGGGGTTTCACCGTGGTCTCGATCTCCTGACCTTGTGATCCGCCCGCCTCGGCCTCCCAAAGTGCTGGGATTACAAGCGTGAGCCACCGCGCCCGGCTATTTTTGCCTTTTTGCTGATAATCATTCTAACTGGGCAAAATGTTTCATTGTGATTTTAATTTGCATAACCATGATAAGTAGTGATGTTGAACATTTTTTCATATACATGTTTGCCATGTCTATGTCTTCTCTTGAGAAATGTATTTTCAGATTCTTTGCCTACTTTTTTTTTTTTTTTGAGACAGAGTCTCACTCTGTCTTTCAGCCTGGAGCGCAATGGCATGATCTCGGCTTACTGCAACCTCCGCCTGCTGGGTTCCAGTGATTCTCCTGCCTCAGCCTCCCAAGTTACTGGGATTACAGGCACACACCACCATGCCTGGCTAATTTTTGTATTTTTAGTAGAGACAGGGTTTCACCATATTGATCAGGCTGGTCTCAAACTCCTGACATCATGATTCGCCCATCTTTGCCTACTTTTTAATGGTAAAATTTGGGTTTTCTTTTTGCTATTGTGTCACTTGAGTCATTTGTGTATTCTGAATATTAGTCATTGTCAGATGAATAGACTGCAAATATTTTCTCCCATTATATAGGCTGTCTCTTCGCTCTATTGATTGTTTCCTTTGCTTTACAGAAGATTTTTAGTTTAATATATTCTCATTTGTCTATTTTTTCTGTTTTGTTTCCTATGCTTTTGATGTGTTAGCCATAAAATCTTTGTCTAGGCCAATGTCCTGAAGTATTTTCTCTATGTTTTTTTTTTTCTCCTAGTAGGTTTATAGTTTGAGGTCTTGTATTTAACTCACAAATATATTTTGAGTTGATTTTTGTATATGCTAAGAGGTAGGAGTCTAATTTCATTCTTCTGCATCTGAAGATACAGTTTTCCCAGCAACAATTTATTTAAGAGTATATTATTTCCCCCAATGTAGCTTCTCTGTCAAAACTCTTTTGGCTGTAAATAATGTAGATTTACTTCTGGGTTCTCAATTCTGCTTCATTGGTTTATGTGCCTGTTTTCAAACCAATATCATGTTGTTTTGATTACTACAGCTTTGTAATATGTTTTCAAGTTAGATGTGATACTGCTGGCTTTGTACTTTTTGCTTAGTATTGCTTTGGTTATTCAGGGTCTTTTGTGGTTCTATACAAATTTTAGGACATTTTTTCTATTTGTGTGAAGAATGTCACTGGTATTTTGATAGTAACTGCATTAAATCTGTAGATTGCTTTGGGTAGTATTATCACTTTAACAATATTTTTTTTAATCTATAAGCATAGGAGGTCTTTCCATTTGTTTCTTCCCTCTTCAATTTCTTTCATTAATATGTCATATTTTTTGTTGTAGAGGTCTTTTACCTCCTTATTTAAATTTATTCCTAGGTATTTTTTATAGCCATTGTAAGTGGGATTGCTTTCTTGATTTCTTTTTCAGCTAGTTTATTACTGGTACATAGAAAAGCTACTGATTTTTTCTTATTGGTTTTATATACTGAAACTTTACTGAATGTATCAGTTTGAAGACTTTTTTGGTAGTCTTTAGAATATTTTATATATAAGAAAATTTCTTCTGCAAAGAAAAACAATTTCACTTTCTCTTTTTTAGTTTGAATGCTTTTATTTCCTCTTCCTTGATTGTTCAAGACTTCTCATAGAATGTTGATTAAAAGTGGTAAAAGTGGGCATTCTTGTTCCAGTTCTAGTTCCCATTTAGTAGGATATTAGCTGTGGGTTTGTCATATGTAGGCTTTATTAGATTGAGATATGCTTCTTCTATGCCTAAATTGTTGAGAGCCCTAATTATGAAGGAAAGCTGAATTTTGTCAAATTTTTTCTCTGTGTCTATTGAAATTATAATGTGGTGTTGTAGTTCATTCTGTTAATGTGATATGTCACATATTGATTTGCATATGTTGAATTATTCTTGCATCTCTGGTATACATCCCACTTAATCATGATATAGTCTTTTTAATGTGTTGTTGGATCTGGTTTGCTAGTATTTTGTTGACAGTTTTTGAGTCTATGTTCATCACAAATATTAGCCTTTGTTTCCTTTTTTTGTTTTGTTTTGTCCTTGTCTGGTTTTGGTATCAGGGTAATTTTGACCTCTTAGAATGATTTAGGAAGAAATTCTTCCTCATCTCTTTTTGGGAATAGTTTGAGAAGAATTGGTATTAGAATTTCTTTATAAGTTTGTTGGAATTCAGTAATAAATGTATCGGTACTGGGCTTTTCTTTGTTGTAAAATTTTTTTTACAGATTCAATCTTGTTACTCATTATTGGTCTGTTCAGATTTTTTATTTATTCCTGGTTCGATCTTAGTAGCTTGTCTATGTCCAGGAATTTATTCACTCTCTCTAGGTTTTACAATTTGTTAGTGCATAATTGTTCACAAAAGTTTGTAGTGAGTCTTTGAATTTCTTTGGTATCAGTTGTAATGTCTCCTTCCTTATGTCTGATTTTATTTGTTTAGGTCTTTTTGCTTATTTCTTGGTTAGTATAATTAGTAGTTTATCAATTTTATCTTTTTGCAAAACCAACCTTTCGTTTTGTGGATTCACTGTATTTTTTTAAGCCTATTTTATTTAGTTCTGCTCTGATCTTTACTCTTTCTTTCCTTCTGCTAATTTCAGGTTGGTATATTGATTTTTCTAGTTCCTTGAGGTGCATTATTAAGTTGTTTATTTGAAATCTTTCTACTTTTTCTATGTAGGGGTTTATTGCCAAACTTCTCTCTTAACACTGCTTTTGCCATATCCCATGGTTCTGATATGTTGAGTTTCTATTTTCATTGCTTTCGGGAAATGTTTTAATTTTCTTCTTAATTTCTTCATTGAGCAAATGATCATTCAGGAACATGTGTTTAATTTCCATGTATTTGTTCAGTTTCCAAAGTTCTATTTGTCATTGATTTCTAGTTTTACTTCATTGTGGTCTGGAACAATACTTGGTATGATTTCTATTTTTTAAAATTTGTTAAGACTTGTTTTGTGGCCTAACATATGGTCTGTTCTGGATGTTGTTCTATGTGCTGATGTAAAGAGTGTGTATTCTGCAACTGTTTAACTGAATGTTCTGTAAATGTCTGTTAGGTCCATTTGGTCTATAATGCAGACTAAGTCCAACATTTCTTTGTTGATTTTCTGTCCAGATGATCTGTCCAGAGTGAAAGCAGGGTGTCAAAGTCCCCAACTATTATTGTAGTGAGGTCTGTATCTCTCTTTAGTTCTGATAATACTTTATTTATATATCTGGGTGCTCCAGTATTGGGCATTTATATTTCACTTTTTACATCTGCTTGCTGAATTGGTCTCTTTGTCATTATATAATGGCCTTCATTGTCTCTTGTTATTTTATTTGATTATAGTCTACTAATGTAAGTTTACTTCTAGAACTTTTGATTTCTGTTTGTGTGGAATGATGTTATCCATCCTTTTACTTTTAGTCTATTTGTGTAAAAAGCATATAGTTGGGTCTTGGGTTTTTTTTTTCTTTTTTTACCATTCAGTGCATCAGTCTATCTATATTTTTTAGTGAGGAATTTTAATCATTCATATTCAAAGTTGTTATTGATAGGTAAGGACTTAGTTTGGTCATTTAGTTTATTGTCTTTGATTGTTATAGGTATTCTTTGTTCTTTTCCTTCTCTTTTTTTTACCTTTACAGTGTGGTGGATTATTGTTGTGATAATGTTTGGGTCCTTTCTCTTTTTCATTTATGTAAATTATGTAACATTTCTGTTCTAGAGAGTTTTGTACTTTCATGGGTTTTCAAGATGGTAGTATTGTCATTCCATATATAGGAATCCCTTAAGCATTATCATTCAAGTATAAACATTTTAAATTTTGATTAAAACCAATTTATCAATCCTTTTTATTTACGGATGATGATTCTTTGTGTCTTATCTAAGGATTCTTTTTTTTTTTTTTTTTTTTGAGACAGAGTCTCGCTCTGTCACCCAGGCTGGAGTTCAGTGGCGCAATCTCGGCTCACTGCAAGCTCCGCCTCCCGGGTTCACGCCATTCTCCTGCCTCAGCCTCTCCGAGTAGCTGGGACTACAGGCGCCCGCCACCACGCCCGGCTAATTTTTTATATTTTTTAGTAGAGACGGGGTTTCACCGTGGTCTCGATCTCCTGACCTCGTGATCCGCCCGCCTCGGCCTCCCAAAGTGCTGGGATTACAAGCGTGAGCCACCGCGGAAGGATTCTTGAACGCTCATAAGAACACAGAGATTTTCTCCTAAATTTTCTTCTGAAACACTTTTAGCTCTTATATTTAGGTTTATAAATCAGTTAATTATTGTAAAGTAATAGTGGAAGTTCATTTTTGCTCATACAAACACACAGTTGTTCCATTATCATTTGTTAGAAAGACGTTTGTTTTTTTCATTGAACGGCCTTTGAACCTTGTTAAAATCAAGTGACCATATGTTGTGGGTGTATTTCTGGATTCACTATTCTGTTCCATTAATCTATGTGTCTCTATTCTTATCCCAAGAATGCACCATGACTATTGTGGTCTTATAGTTTTATATTAAATCTTGATATAAGGTAGTATATATCCTTCACTTTGCTCTCCTTTTAAAAAATTGCATTGGGTATCCTATACCATTTACATTGCTGTATAATTTTTTTATTGTGATTTCTTTTTTGGCAGTAACAGATCTCTTAAGATATAATTAACATACTATATAATTCACCCATCTGAAGTGTACAACTATTACCACAGTCAACTGTAGAACATTTCCATGACCTCAGAAAGAAACCCCATATTTATTAGCTATCATCCCCAACTTTCCTATTCTCCCAGCTTTAGGCAAACACCAAGGTACTTTCTGTCTCCGTAGACTGGCTTATTCTGGACATGTCATATAAATGGAATCATGTCATATGTGGTCTTTTGTGACTTGTTTCTTTCACTGCAAACCTTTCAGTATAATGTTCTCAAGGTACATCCATGTGGTAGCATGTACTAGTACTTCTTTTTTATGGACAAATGATATTCCAGTTTATGAATATACCACATTTTGCTTATCCATTTATCAGTTCATAGACATTCAGATTGTTTCCACATTTTAGCTATTATGAATAATGCTGCTATGAACATTTCTGTGTAAATTTTTGTGTAGACATGTGTTTTAATTCAGTTTTAAAATCAGCTTGTCGTTGTTTGCCAAAAAGAAGAAAAGTAACTGGGGTTATATTGAATCTATAGTTCAATTTGGGGAAAATTAACTTCATAACAATACTGAGCTTTCCGATTCATGAACGCAGTATATTTCTATATTTATTTAAGTCTTCTTTAATATCTATCAACAGAGTTTATATTGACAGAGTTTTCAGGGTACAGTTGTTGCACAAATATTTTTAAATGTAACCCTAAGTATTTTCATGTTTTGATACCATCTTATATTAAATAGTTTTTAAAATTTCTAATGATTTGTTATTAGTACATAGAAATATTATTGATGTTCGGTTATTTGCTGTATGTCCTGCAATCTTGCTAAAATCACTCTCTGGTAGTTTTCTGTTTACTTGTTTTTTGAATGTTTCTTATGCTATTTAATGTGATCATTCCTGTCATCTATGAATAAAGAGGTTTACTTCATTCATTCTGTTTTTTTTTTTTTTTTCTTATGACAATTACTGGGCCCTCCAAACAATGTTGAATAAAAGAGAAAAGAGGAGGTATCCTTGCCTTGTCCCTAATCTTAATTGGAAAATCTTCTGTCTTTTACTATTAAGTACATTTCCTGTAGATTTACAGATACCTCTTATAAAGTTGAGAAAGTTCTCTTCTATTTTAGTAGGCTTTTATTATGAATGAGTATGGTCAAATATTTTTTCTACATTTATAGATAGGCTCATATGTTTTTTCTTCTGTTTTCCTTCATTAATTTTGTGACTGCATTAATTTTCAAATACTAAACTAACTTGCATTCCTGACATAAATTCCATTTGGTTATGCTGTGTAATTCCTTTCATATAGTATTGCATTTGATTTGCTCTTATTTTGTTTAGGATTTATATATCTATGCTTATGACATTATTGGTGTATACTACTCTTTCTTTGTAATGTCTTGATCTAGTGTTACTGTACAAGAACATGAACTTTACAAACGGGTTGATAAATATAGTTTTATTCTGAATAATTTGTTGTAAAATTTATATTATTTCTCCCATAAATGTTGAATAGATTTTGCGTATGAAAGCATTTGGGCTTAGAATTGTCTAAGCCAAAGTTCTGAGCTTTTAATTTAATTGACTTAATATATAGAGTGAACTATGGTAAACAGAATAGTGGCTTCACAAAAGTGTTTGCATCCTCATTTCCATAACTTGTGAATATGCTACTTTTTATAGCAAAGTAGAATTATGAGAGCAATTTTAATATTAACCAGCTGATTTTAAGATAAGGAGTTTATCTTGGATTATCTGGAAAGGCTCAATGTAATTACATGTGTCCTTAAATGTAGAATAAGAAGATAGAAAAGGCAGTATCAGAGTGATGCAATTCAAGAAAGGCTTAATTGGTCATTGCTGGCTTTGAAGATAGACAAAGGGACCATGAGCCAAGTAATTCAGATGCTATCTAGAAAATGGAAAAGGCAGGAAAGTTTTCTCCCTAGTGTCTCTAGAAAAAAGGCAGTCTGAATGACACCTTGATTTTAGTCCAGTAAGACTCATTTTAGATATTGACCTACAGAACATAAGACAAATTTTTGTATGGTTTCAAGTCACTAGGTTTGTGGTAATTTGTTACACCAGCAACAGGAAAATAATACAAGAATTACTTATATTTTCTATTCATTATTGTATTTATTTTGGTAATTGTGTTTTCTCAGCTATTGTTCATTTAAGTTGAGAAAATAATTGGCATAAATTTATTTATAGTATTTATTTAATTTTTAATCTCTACAGAGTATGAAATAGTGTCCCTATCTTCATTCCCAGTATTGGTAACTTGTATTCTCTCTTTTTTTTATCTTGAACTGTCTAGCTAGACTTTTATATATACTTTTTAAATTTTCAAAGAATTACCTTTTTTATTGATTTTTCTATAGCATGTTATTTCTATTTTTTTGTTCATTACTTTTTTCTTGAGTTTGATATTTTTCGTACTTTCCAAAGATGAAAGTTTGTATCTTTAGGTTATTATGCTTTCTAATATAAGAATTTAAAGTCACATGTTCTGAAATAAAGCACTGCTTTAACTGTATTCCACTAATTTTGATGTGTTGCACTTTTATTATTATTATTTGGTTAAAGAATACTTGCTAATTGCTCATAAGTTCTTTAGAAATGAGTTAATGTCTAAATGTTTGGTTCTTTTCAAAACATTTTTAAGGTTATGTTTCCTATTATAAGAAGTTTATTGTGGTCAGAAAACATTTTGTTTTGAAATTTATTGAGATTTGTTTATAGCCCATAATATGGTCTATCTTGATGAACTTTCTACATGAGATTGGAAAAAATATTCATTCTGCAGTTGTTGGGTGCTATGTTCTATAAATAACTAGGTTAAAGGAGTTGGTAGTGTCATTTTCATCTTTCATATCGTTATTCGTTCTTTGGTAATGTATTCATTATTGAGTGAGAGAAGTTAAAGTCAACAACTATAATTAATTGTGAATTTCTATACATCTCTCTTTAATTCTGACAGTTTTTGCTTCATTACATTTGATAATCATCTTTTATTGAGCTCATATATTTATAACAACTATTATACTTTTAAAATATATCCATCCTTTTATCATTATACAATATCCTTCTTTCATAGTCCTCGTCATCTTGAAGTTGAGTTTTTTCCAATATTAGTATTGTCATCTAACTTTAACTTACTGTTGTTTGCTTAGTATATCTTCTTTCATCCTTTTGCTTCAATCTTTTTGTTTCTAACATGCATCTGTTATAGACAGGATAAAATCGATCCTTTTAAAATTCTGTTTAGCAATCTTTTCCTGGTATAATTATGATGATGATTTTATTTAGGTCTTCTAACTGCTATTGTTTTTGTATCTGTCTCTTTGTGTTTATGTGTATGTGTGTGCGGTGTGTGTCCCAACTTTTCTGTCTTTTTGGGGATTAATAAAACTTTTTAATGTTTTATTTTAACTACTCTATTAGATTTCTAGATATAATAAATATTATTGTATTATTTTTACTGGTTACTCCTGGAATTGCAACGTATACCTTTAACTTATCCCAAGTTAATGTTTTAAATTAGGCAAGGACTTCATACATTTGTGTTTGTATATCTAATTTATTTTTATTTCTTGAGGTCTAAGATAAAATTTATCTTGAAGAATTATATTCAAAAATATAAAATTAAACCCAATCCAAATTCACTTATGTGTATCACATAATAAATTTCTGCAGTTAGCAATGATAAATTACAAAACTCAGAGAAACCGTACATAGCTTTGCTATTTTTATTTATTTTATTTTATTTTATTTTTGAGACAGAGTCTCGCTCTATCACCGAGGCTGGAGTGCAGTGGTGCAATCTCGGCCCACTGCAACCTCCGCCTTCTGGGTTCAACAGATTCTCCTGCCTCAGACTTCCAAGTAGCTGGGATTACAGGCATGCACCACCACACCAGGCTAATTTTTGTATTTTTAGTAGAGACGGGGTTTTGCCATATCAGCCAGGCTCATCTTGAAGCTTTGCTATTTTAGCAACTTGTAAATATGTTCAAGATGCAAATATTAGAATTAATACAGGATACTGGATACATACTACCAGCAGCCATGCCAAAAACCCCTACATTTGACACACACACCCAAAACACTGCTTATAATCAATGCAATGAGCCACAAAGATCAACATCAGCAGTCTAGGACAAGTATGGACTATTATTAAGTAGGAATATAAAACAATGCACAACTTATGGTTGTGAACAAATGCTTGATAATTTTTGAATTACTAAAACATTAACCATTGAAATATATTTCTTTTTAGATTGATTAAGAAGAAGGCAACCTCATGTATTTTTAGCAAAGAATTTTGTTGCAAGACTTTTCCTTAGTTCAGCTAAAGGTGGGGTCCTTGTTCCACAGTCATGAAAATTTAGGCTTGAAGACTATGTGAAGAGTGAGAAAAATGGGATTTATTAGGCATAAACAAAAAAAGGGGAAACAGAGATGCTTAGTGAAGTGAGAGCCTGTGCTTCCTGTCCTTGGTCTTCCCTCCTCACAGATTAAATCCCAGATTCCACACAGGAAGAGGAAGGGCCAGGCTCCTCCCTGTTGCAAATGACCCGGGCTTCTGTGGCTCCACCTCAATGCTCAGGCAGAGTGGAGTTTTGCCAGGGAACTCTTCCCACCTGGCTGTCTCAATTTGATCCTTTCTTCATTCTTTAATCTAAGATTAGAATCAGGCAAATATTTGAATCATTTTCATTCTTACATAATATATTAACTTATTGCTTACCAAAAATAGAAAAAAAATTTTATTACCTATGCAAATATAATTATGCATTTATATAATTTATAAAGCTTTACTCAAAATGTCTTGAATTTTTATTTCTTTATTCTAGCAATCATTGAAATATAGCGATACTAGTTTAACTTTAGACAACAGAGAACACATCGACTTGTGCTAATCCTGATTAAAAACCTAAATTCATTTTCAATTAAAACAACCCGACTTTACTAAAGAATAATTACTATCTAAAAAAGGGACAGAAAAGGCCATTGTTTTGTGTTCTCAAATGTATTAAACAACTCTTGATAATAAGAAGAATTTAATGAGCCAATATGTGTGAAATCACTGTTTTAAAAGACAGGAATTTAAAATACTATGTTGAACTGTCATTCCAAGTAAAGCAAATGAGCTATCCACTTTGTTTTGTATGGCTTTTAGTTTAGTTTTTATATGTGCCTTTTGAAGTAGGCAGGCAGTTTTTGCTAACCTGGTTTTATAGATGAGACTGAGAAATACAGTCATATAATTAATAATCTGTAGAGTGAGGCTCTGAGGTTTGACCCTGAGTCCATGACTTTTTTAACAGACTTACATAGAGTCGACTGAAATATAAATTCTCTTGATTTTGACTTTAATCTCACCCAATATTGAAGAAGTCCTTTATAGAATCTGAAGGCAGCAACAATCTCATTAACTAGGTCTGCAAGACAGAAAAGCTCCTGGGCAGTTTTCATGCTGATCAGAAACATGCTAACCAAAATAAAAAGCATCAAAAACAGAGGATGGAAAACAGGAAGGAATAACAATAGAGCCAAAGGAAAAATAGCCCTATCTGGGGAGAGTTCTGAAGATCAAGTTCAATACTGGTGAGAAGTTGGTAGTACATAGGAATGACACAATTAGTGCTGCCCAGCCAATGTTTCTGTTAGAAATGTTTTAAAAATTAAAATAATAATAATAATAACATACTTGGTAGTTTAGAGGAGCTCTGTGTTTAACTGGTGTATTTGATATCTATTGACATTATACCCAATGTAAGCATATATCTGCTGGGGTTGTATATGAGGAGAAATCAATGGGCATATTTTTAAAGGCTGATTTGTGTTTTGTTTGTTTCCTCCAAACAGGGTGAAGGCAGTCAAAAGGCCACTGATCAAGGCCTTTGGGTAGTCTGCAATTTAAGACCAAATTACAAATTCTAATTACCTGGCACCAAAGAAGCCAATGTGTGAATGCTTGTCTAGAATTCAATACGCTCTTCAAGGGCTTCTCTTCTTGGATTCAGCTAGTGTCTCATCAGAAAAGACATGAAAAGATTTTGTGTTAATCAATTTTCTCATCTTCGATGAATTAAAAATATAAATGATGCAAGTCTGAAAAACATAAAATGTAAGCCAGTTAAAACATTATCTTTATAAAGAAAATTGCATTTATAATTGTAAATTGACTTTCTAATTTTATATTTAAGAAAGCAAAAGAAGGAAGATTAACATGTATTGACTATTATATTACCAAACATTTGGCTAGAAACTTAACAGGTCTGTCCTTTTATTAAAATAACACCACAAATGTATGCAGTAGGGATGAGAAAACTGGGTATTGAAGTAGATGTGTACATTAAAAATTATTTAGCCAAGATTTACACCCCAAAGACATCTACCTTAAAAGCCCATGATCCTTTTAACCTATCATCATATTACATTCCTTTCCTCTTCTTTCTCCGTTCCATACATAATAATTATAGTAATTATGAGTGAGATTTTTTTTTATTTCTTTGAAGAAATAGAATCCATTCACATCCACTCTTAACTAAATCAGATTATATTTGGGTGAGGAGGGAAAGGAACACAGAGAGAGCTTAAAAAGGAAAGCTTTATCTTTTAAATAGCAATTCCAAAACCATATGGATGCAATCATTTAGCATATAATCAAGATTCCTTTTGAAAGGTGACAAAATTATTTTATTAGAGTCAAATGATTACTTATATCATAGAATCAGAAATTGTAGCTCACAGAATCCTTGATTTCTGGGGTCAGATTAGACCATAAACTCAGATGCTCTTTCCCACTTATTCCAAGTCGTATTCTCCATTTCAACACTAATATCAAAGCTATTGTTACACTCTTAGTTTACAGTTTGTTTGTGTTACATTTTAAAATTATAAATGGTTAGGTGGCCACACGAATGAATGGGGCTTTGCAGCTGAGATTGTCACAAATGGCTCAACCTGGAGAAAAAAGAAAACTGGATCCTTATCTAATCCCACATTCAATGTTAAAATTACAATATATTCAATAGATTAAAGGTCCACAAGTGAAGAGTCAGACAACAAATGTAATGGAAGAAAAGATAGTGTAACACCTTGTGATATAGGAGTGAAGTAAGACTTTCTAAACAAAATCCACAAACAAACACTGAACTATAAAAAAATTCAATTACAACTCAACATGAAGAATTTATCTTAAAAACACCATGAATAGGGGTGGAGCCAAGATGGCCGAATAGGAACAGCTCCGGTCTGCAGCTCCCAGCCTGAGCGACACAGAAGATGGGTGATTTCTGCATCTCCGTTTAAGGTACCGGGTTCATCTCACTAGGGACTGCCAAACAGTGGGTGCAGGACAGCCGGTGCCGCACACTGCGTGCGAGCCGAAGCAGGGCGAGGCATTGCCTCACTCGGGAATCGCAAGGGGTCAGGGAGTTCCTAGTCAAAGAAAGGGGTAACAGACGGCACCTGGAAAATTGGGTCAGTCCCACCCTAATACTGCACTTTTCCAATGGGCCAGGAAAACGGCACACCAGGATATTGTGTCCCGCACCTGGCTCTGAGGGTCCTATGCCCACAGAGTTTCGCTGATTGCTAGCACAGCAGTCTGAGATCAAACTGCAAGGCAGCAGCTAGGCTGGGGGAGGGGCACCCACCATTGCCCAGGCTTGCTTAGGTAAACAAAGTAGCCTGGAAGCTCGAACTGGGTGGAGCCCACCACAGCTCAAGGAGGCCTGCCTGCCTCTGTAGGCTCCACCTCTGGGGGCAGGGCACAGACAAACAAAAATTCAGCAGGAACCTCTGCAGACTTAAATGTCCCTGTCTGACTGACAGCCTTGAAGAGAGTAGTGGTTCTCCCAGCACGCAGCTGGAGATCTGAGAACGGACAGAATGCCTCCTAAAGTGGGTCCCTGACCCCTGAGCAGCCTAACTGGGAGGCACCCCGCAGTAGGGACAGACTGAAACCTCACTCGGCCAGGTACTCCTCTGAGACAAAACCTCCAGAGGAATTATCAGACAGCTGAATTTGGGGTCTCACGAAAATCCACTGTTCTGCAGCCACCGCTGCTGACACCCAGCCAAACAGGGTCTGGAGTGGACCTCTAGCAAACTCCAACAGACCTGCAGCTGAGGGTCCTGTCTGGTAGAAGGAAAACTAACAAACAGAAAGGACATCCACACCAAAAACCCATCTGTACATCACCATCATCAAAGACCAAAAGTAAATAAAACCACAAAGATGGGGAAAAAACAGAGCAGAAAAACTGGGAACTCTAAAAAGCAGAGCACCTCTCCTCCTCCAAAGGAACGCAGTTCCTAACCAGCAACGGAACAAAGCTGGATGGAGAATGACTTTGAAGAGTTGAGAGAAGAAGGCTTCAGATGATCAAACTACTCCGAGCTACGGGAGGAAATTCAAAACAATAGCAAAGAAGTTAAAACCTTTGAAAAAAATTAGACAAATGGATAACTAGAATAACCAATGGAGAGAAGAGCTTAAAGCAGCTGATGGAGCTGAAAGCCAAGTATCCAGAACTACGCGAAGATTGCAGAAGCCTCAGTAGCCAATGCGATCAACTGGAAGAAAGGGTATCAGAGATGGAAGATGAAATGAATGAAATGAAGCGAGAAGGGAAGTTTAGAGAAAAAAGAATAAAAAGGAATGAACAAAGCCTCCAAGAAATTTGGGACTATGTGAAAAAACCAAACCTACGTCTGATTGGTGTACCTGAAAATGATGGGGAGAATGGAACCAAGTTGGAAAACACTCTGCAAGATATTATCCAGGAGAACTTCCCCAATCTAGCAAGGCAGGCCAGCATTCAGATTCAGGAAATACAGAGCACTCCACAAAGATACTCCTCGAGAAGAGCAACTCCAAGAAACATAATTGTCAGATTCACCAAAGTTGAAATGAAGGAAAAAATGTTAAGGGCAGCCAGAGAGAAAGGTCGGGTTACCCACAAAGGGAAGCCCATCAGACTAACAGCTGACCTCTGGGCAGAAACTCTACAAGCCAGAAGAGAGTGGGGGCCAATATTCAACATTCTCAAAGAAAAGAATTTTCAACCCGGAATTTCATATCCAGCCAAACTAAGCTTCATAAGTGAAGGAGAAATAAAATAGTTTACAGACAAGCAAATGCTGAGTGATTTTGTCACCACCAGGCCTGCCCTACAAGAGCTCCTGAAGGAAGCACTAAACCTGGAAAGGAACAACCAGTACCAGCCACTGCAAAAACATGCCAAATTGTAAAGACCATCGAGGCTAGGAAGAAACTACATCAACTAACGAGCAAAATAACCAACTAACATCATAATGACAGGATCAAATTCACACATAACAATATTAACTTTAAATGTAAATGGGCTAAATGCTCCAATTAAAAGACACAGACTGGCAAACTGGATAAGGAGTCAAGACCCATCAGTGTGCTGTATTCAGGAAACCCATCTCACGTGCAGAGACACACATAGACTCAAAATAAAGGGATGGAGGAACATCTATCAAGCAGATGGAAAACAAAAAAAGGCAGGGGTTGCAATCCTAGTCTCTGATAAAATAGACTTTAAACCAACAAAGATCAGAAGAGACAAAGAAGGCCATTACATAATGGTAAAGGGATCAATTCAACAAGAAGAGCTAACTATCCTAAATATATATGCACCCAACACAGGAGCACCCAGATTCATAAAGCAAGTCCTGAGTGACCTACAAAGGGACTTAAACTCCCACACAATAATAATGGGAGATTTTAACACCTCACTGTCACCATTAGACAGATCAACAAGACAGTTAACAAGGATATCCAGGAATTGAACTCAGCTCTGCACAAAGTGGACCTAATACACATCTACAGAACTCTCCACCCCAAATCAACAGAATATACATTTTTTTCAGCACCACACCACACCTATTCCAAAATTGACCACATAGTTGGAAGTAAAGCTCTTCTCAGCAAATGTAAAACAACAGAAATTATAACAAACTGTCTCTCAGACCACAGTGCAATCAAACTAGAACTCAGGATTAAGAAACTCACTCAAAACTGCTCAACTACATGGAAACTGAACAACCTGCTCCTGAATGACTATTGGGTACATAATGAAATGAAGGCAGAAATAAAGATGTTCTTTGAAACCAGTGAGAACAAAGACACAACATACCAGAATCTCTGGGGCACATTCAAAGCAATGTGTAGAGGGAAATTTATAGCACTAAATGCCCACAAGAGAAAGCAGGAAAGATCCAAAATTGACACCCTAACATCACAATTAAAAGAACTAGAAAAGCAAGAGCAAACACATTCAAAAGCTAGCAGAAGGCTAGAAATAACTAAAATCTGAGCAGAACTGAAGGAAATAGAGACACAAAAAACCCTTCAAAAAATTAATGAATCCAGGAGCTGGTTTTTTGAAAAGATCAACAAAATTGATAGACTGCTAGCAAGACTAATAAAGA
>NW_026652291.1:19415100-19448490 GCF_009828535.3 Hylobates moloch
ATGGGAGATTTTAACACCTCACTGTCACCATTAGACAGATCAACAAGACAGTTAACAAGGATATCCAGGAATTGAACTCAGCTCTGCACAAAGTGGACCTAATACACATCTACAGAACTCTCCACCCCAAATCAACAGAATATACATTTTTTTCAGCACCACACCACACCTATTCCAAAATTGACCACATAGTTGGAAGTAAAGCTCTTCTCAGCAAATGTAAAACAACAGAAATTATAACAAACTGTCTCTCAGACCACAGTGCAATCAAACTAGAACTCAGGATTAAGAAACTCACTCAAAACTGCTCAACTACATGGAAACTGAACAACCTGCTCCTGAATGACTATTGGGTACATAATGAAATGAAGGCAGAAATAAAGATGTTCTTTGAAACCAGTGAGAACAAAGACACAACATACCAGAATCTCTGGGGCACATTCAAAGCAATGTGTAGAGGGAAATTTATAGCACTAAATGCCCACAAGAGAAAGCAGGAAAGATCCAAAATTGACACCCTAACATCACAATTAAAAGAACTAGAAAAGCAAGAGCAAACACATTCAAAAGCTAGCAGAAGGCTAGAAATAACTAAAATCTGAGCAGAACTGAAGGAAACAGAGACACAAAAAACCCTTCAAAAAATTAATGAATCCAGGAGCTGGTTTTTTGAAAAGATCAACAAAATTGATAGACTGCTAGCAAGACTAATAAAGACGAAAAGAGAGAAGAATCAAATATCTGCAATAAAAAACGAAAAAGGGGATATCACCACCGATCCCACAGAAATACAATCTACCATCAGAGAATACTACAAACACCTCTACACAAATAAACTAGAAAATCTAAAAGAAATGGATAAATGCCTCGACAAATACACCCTCCCAAGACTAAACCAGGAAGAAGTTGAATCTCTGAATAGACCAATAACAGGCTCTGAAATTGTAGCAATAATCAATAGCTTACCAACCAAAAAGAGTCCAGGACCTGATGGATTCATAGCCGAATTCTACCAGAGGTACAAGGAGGAACTGGTACCATTCCTTCTGAAACTATTCCAATCGATAGAAAAAGAGGGAATCCTCCCTAACACATTTTATGAGGCCAGCATCTTCCTGATACCAAAGCCTGGCAGAGACATAACCAAAAAAGAGAATTTCAGACCAATATCCTAGATGAACATTGATGCAAAAATCCTCAATAAAATACTGGCAAACCGAATCCAGCAGCACATCAAAAAGCTTATACACCATGATCAAGTGGGCTTCATCCCTGGGATGCAAGGCTGGTTCAACATACTCAAATCAATAAATGTAATCCAGCATATAAACAGAACCAAAGACAAAAACCACATGATTATCTCAATAGATGCAGAAAAGGCCTTTGACAAAATTCAACAACCCTTCATGCTAAAAACTCTCAATAAATTAGGTATTGATGGGACATATCTCAAAATGATAAGAGCTATCTATGACAAGCCCACAGCCAATATCATACTGAATGGGCAAAAACTGGAAGCATTCCCTTTGAAAACTGGCACAAGACAGGGATGCCCTCTCTCACCACTCCTATTCAACATAGTGCTGGAAGTTCTGGCCAGGGCAATCAGGCAGGAGAAGGAAATAAAGGGTATTCAATTAGGAAAAGAGGAAGTCAAATTGTCCCTGTTTGCAGATGACATGATTGTATATCTAGAAATCCCCATTGTCTCAGCCCAAAATCTCCTTAAGCTGATTAGCAACTTCAGCAAAGTCTCAGGATACAAAATCAATGTACAAAAATCACAAGCATTCTTATACACCAATCACAGACAGAGAGCCAAATCATGATTGAACTCCCATTCACAATTGCTTCAAAGAGAATAAAATACCTAGGAATCCAACTTACAAGGGATGTGAAGGACCTCTTCAAGGAGAACTACAAAGCACTGCTCAATGAAATAAAAGAGGATACAAACAAATGGAAGAACATTCCATGCTCATGGGTTGGAAGAATCAATATCGTGAAAATGGCCATACTGCCCAAGGTAATTTATAGATTCAATGCCATCCCCATCAAGCTACCAATGACTTTCTTCACAGAATTGGAAAATCTACTTTAAATTCATATGGAACCAAAAAAGAGCCCGCATCGCCAAGTCAATCCTAAGCCAAAAGAACAAAGCTGGAGGCATCATGCTACCTGACTTCAAACTATACTAAAAGGCTACAGTAACCAAAACAGCATGGTACTGGTACCACAACAGAGACATAGATCAATGGAACCGAACAGAGCCCTCAGAAATAATGCCGCATATCTACAACTATCTGATCTTTGACAAACCTGACAAAAACAAGCAATAGGGAAAGGATTCCCTATTTAATAAATGGTGCTGGGAAAACTGGCTAGCCATATGTAGAAAGCTGCAACTGGATCCCTTCCTTACACCTTATACAAAAATTAATTCAAGATGGATTAAAGACTTACATGTTAGACCTAAAACCATTAAAGCCCTACAAGAAAACGAGGCAATACCATTCAGGACATAGGCGTGGGCAAGGACTTCATGTCTAAAACACCAAAAGCAATGGCAACAAAAGCCAAAATTGACAAATGGGATCTAGTTAAACTAAAGAGCTTCTGCACAGCAAAAGAAACTACTATCAGAGTGAACAGGCAACCTACACAATGGGAGAAAATTTTTGCAACCTACTTATCTGACAAAGGGCTAATATCCCATCAAAAAGTGGGCAAAGGACATGAACAGACACTTCTCAAAAGAAGATGTTTATGCAGCCAAAAAACACATGAAAAAATGCTCATCATCACTGGCCATCAGAGAAATGCAAATCAAAACCACAGTGAGATACCATCTCACACCAGTTAGAATGGCCATCATTAAAAAGTCAGGAAACAACAGGTGCTGGAGAGGATGTGGAGAAATAGGAACACTTTTACAGTGTTGGTGGGACTGTAAACTAGTTCAACCATTGTGGAAGTCAGTGTGGCGATTCCTCAGGGATCTAGAACTAGAAATACCATTTGACCCAGCCATCCCATTACTGGGTATATACCCAAAGGACTATAAATCATGCTGCTATAAAGACACATGCACACGTATGTTTATTGCGGCACTATTCACAATAGCAAAGACTTGGAACCAACCCAAATGTCCAACAACGATAGACTGGATTAAGAAAATGTGGCACATATACACCATAGAATACTATGCAGCCATAAAAAAATGATGAGTTCATGTCCTTTGTAGGGACATGGATGAAACTGGAAACCATCGTTCTCAGTAAACTATCACAAGGACGAAAAAGCAAACACCGCATGTTCTCACTCATAGGTGGGAATTGAACGAAGAGAACTCATGGACACAGGAAGGGGAACATCACACTCCGGGGACTGTTGTGGGGTGGGGGTAGGGGGGAGGGACAGCATTAGGAGATATACCTAATGCTAAATGACGAGTTAATGGGTGCAGCAAAACAACATGGCACATGGATACATATGTAACAAACCTGCACATTGTGCACATGTACCCTAAACCCTAAAGTATAATAAATAAATAAATAAATAAATAAACGAAAAGCAAAAAACATTTTTTTTCTTAATTCTGGCTGCCATTCAAGCTCTCTTGAAACTGGTTTTCTCTTGCCCTCAGATAAAATATCAGTTGAGTCTCATAGCTTATGTCCTCTCTTGAGAAATTAAATATATATATGTATGTATGTATGTATATATATATATATATATATATATATACATATACATATTTAGACAGAGTCTTGCTCTGTCATCCAGGCTGGAGTGCAATAGCACTATCTCAGCTCACTGCAACTGTACCTCCTCGGTGCAAGCAAGTCTCCTGCCTCAGCCTCCCGAGTAGCTGGGATTACAGGCACTTGCCCCATGTCTGGCTAATTTTTTATTTTTATTAGAGACAAGATTTCACCATGTTGCCCAGGCTGGTCTCGAACTCCTGGCCTTAAGTGATCTCCCTTGCCCCCAACCCTGCCTTGGCCTCCCAAAATGCTAGGATTACAGACATGAACCACTGTGCCCAGCCAAGAAATTAAAACATATATCTATGGTCAGTTATATTCACAAGAACGGTCTCAGTTTATTTATTAATTAATTTAATCCAATGTAATGATCAAAATAATCCAAACTTCTCTTAAATTGAAGCTCTTTCCTGCCTTCAGTGTGGTCTTGCTTTGAGCTGGCTGCCTGAACTGAGACTCTACAGCTGACTTCCACATTCTTTCTTTCACTTTTAGTTTCTATCCAACATCATTGATTTAGGAGAAGAGAGTAAGAAAAACAGTTAAAGGGAGCAGGGACTATTTGTAATGTTCCAGGTGAAACATGACAATGGTTACCACCTGGGCCAGATATCATAAATATCTCTGGAATTATTACACTAGTCTTCCCCTCCACCTTTCTCTCCTATTTTCTATGCTCAACACAGAAGCTAGGGTGACCCATTTCAAGAATAAATCATGCCACTCATCGGCTCAGAATCTTCTAACTGCTCCCCACTTTCTGAGTATAAAAGCTAAAATCTTTGGAAGTATATATATAATCTGGATGCTATCACCTTTCTCACTCAGTTTCTACAACCCAAGCCTCTGTCTCTTCAGTCTCTGTAAATGTTCCCACCCTGAATGTCCTTCCTTGAACACATGACATCAAGTATAGCCAAAACTTGGACACTTATTATTAATAATAATGGCTACCTTTTAGTGAATGGTTATCACATGCCAAGCACAATACTAAGCATTTCAATTAAGATAACAGAAAAGAAATGGTTATCTCTTTTTGGTGATATTATGAATATTTTTTCTTGTATCACATCTGTATTTTAGAATAAATATGTGTTACTCGATTTTTTTTTTAAAAAAAAGCATATAGAAAGACATTCTAACTATCCAGGGATACAAGACACTTCGGAGCTGCAACTCATATTGCCTTCTTTGTGATGCGATACTGAATATCTGTTGTATTTCCAACCACAGATGGTATCATTCAGTGGTGTTTAAAAGGATTTATCTTCATAAATTCTGTAAAGTACATAAAGATTCTTTTCATAGGGAATGTAGTTGTGTGTGACTCTCTATGATGAGTGTTAATGTACACGCTTGTTTTGCTAGGAAACTGAACATTTTTCAAAGATGTGTGAATTTATAATTTATTACGTGGATGAAAGATGTTCGCATATTATATTCTTTTTCTTTCTAAAATTTACTGAAGGAGAAAAAAATTCCAACTCTTAAACCATTTCTGAGTACTAAAATGTAGAATTATGGCAATTCAAATGGAGTTTATTATATATGAAAAAAAGAAAATGGAAATAATAAATTCACGGAAAGCTTAAACTAAGTAAGATAGTGATAAAATAATTTCTAACCTGGAAGTTTCCTGGTCTTGGTGTCAGTTAGAGGGATTGGAGGGGAAAAGCTACAGAAAGAAGATACAAGCTGAGAAAATGAAGACATTCTCATGATTAACAGGCCATTAGAAGTGAATTATAAAACATACCCTGGAGCCAGAATATCATTTTACTTACTGTTAAAAATGGAGAATCTATATTTCAATTGAAAGAATGTTCACTATAAGCAAGACTTTCCTCTGTATCGTTAAATATGTGTCTGTGCAGTGAGAAGCATTTTAAGTTTATAATACTATAAATTAGAAGGCAAGAAGTTTAAGTCAGTAACTTATTTGACAACATAACTAGAGATAAAAACGAAAGATTAAAAATAACATATACCTATAAATTGTAAGTTGTTCCTAAAATCATCATTCTGTAAAAGTGTAAATTCATTATAAAGGTCATCAATTTATAGAAGTTGAAAAGTGAGTCAAATTAACTCTTAGGAAATATACATAGTGTAAAATATTATTGATACATTATTTATTTAGAAATTTATTTAAACAATTTCATGTATATGATATAAATATATAGAGACATTCATACTATGTACTTTTAGATAAAGAAAAAATCAATATATGCATATGTGCATATATGTGTGTCTGCATACATGTATATACACACGTATGTATGAAATTAATATATACATTATATACAATATGAGCATGCTCTAATTTTAAAAAGAGTTAAAATGTCTTGAATTCAGTTCTCAGGCATGCCTTGTAATTTTTTAATCAACTCACTTCACTTGAATTTTTTTAAGTGCTTATCATTATCTGAATGGCTTCTTTCCTTACAAGTAGGTTGACTGGCTTATTCTCTGTCTACCTTCAACTAAAATGTGAGCTTCCTGTGAATGTTTTTGAGTAACAAATAACCAGCTCCCAGGATAGGGCTAGGATCATAGTAGAGACCTCTATAAGTATTATTTGAGTGAATAAATAAATCTACCATTGAACATCAATGCGTAAACTATAATTTGTGAGCCTACATTTTATTGTGTCTTTTTCTTTTAAATCCCTAAGGCATATTGAAGAAATCTTTAATAACCCAATATTATGTATTTATATATTAAATTTCTACTTTAGGAACAATAATGTTGGTGTAGAAACAAATATAACATAATTTTTGTTATTGTTATACTCACAGGTACTAATCTGATGAGACACAGCAGTTGTTTTTAGTGAATAATATAATACATCCTAATTATAACACACTTGGACTTTGAAAATAGATTTATAAGAAAAAATAACTTTTACTAAACCAAAGTACTTTATTTTTCAAGTTTCGCTATACTTTAGTTTGACAGCAATTGATTACGGGGAAAGCTATGAAAAAGTGACAACAAATTATCTTCCCCAAAATGAGTTAGGACTTTTCTTTTAAAATTAAAGATGGCAGAAAGAAGGCTCCTCTCTGGATTAAGCACCTATAATTGTACCCAGGGTGACCTTGATTTCCCTGTCAAATTATATTTATCTTAAAATTTAAAAGGATTCTGTTTGTCTTTAGAAACAATTTACAGTGGCTGGACACAGTGGCTCATGCCTGTAATCCTAGCACTTTGGGAGGCCAAGGTGGGTGGATCACGAGGTCAGGAGATCGAGACCATCCTGGCTAACACGGTGAAACCCTGTCTGTATTAAAAATACAAAAAATTAGCCAGGCATGGTGGCAGGCGCCTGTTGTCCCAGCCACTCGGGAGGCTGAGGCAGGAGAATGGCGTGAACCTGGGAGGTGGAGCTTGCAGTGAGCCTAGATCGCACCACTGCACTCCAACCTGGGCAACAGAGCAGGACTCCACCTCAAAAAAAAAAAAAAAAAAAAAAAAAACAATTTACAGTTTAGCAGAGGTGAATTAATAAGAAAAAAAAGAGGGGAAATATAAACTGCAAAAAAACAAAAAGCAAAACAAAACACTGATAGAAACTATGTGGGTAAAATGGACAGGCTTATTCTTTACCACTCGGTTATCAAGAGGTTGATGCAACTGAAGGAAATTTTTATGTGAAAAATCATACAAATGATTCAACAAGTCTATGAGTTGGTTCTCTGGAAGAAGAAATAAGGTAAACAGACTATTAATTAGACTAATAAGGATAAAAAGAGAGAAGATTCAAATAAACACAATCAGAAGTTACAAAGGGGACATTATCACTGACCTCACAGAAATACAAAAACCCTCAGAGACTACTATCAACACCCCTCTGCACACAAGCTAGAAAACCGTAAGAGATGGCTACATTCCTGAAAACATACAACCTCTGAAGAGTGAACCCTGAAGAAATTGAATCCCCGAAAAGATCAATAATATGTTCCAAAATTGAATCAGTAATAAAAAGCTTACTAATCAGAAAAAGCCATGGACCAGATGGATTCATAGTCAAATTCTACCAAATGTAAAAAGAAGAGCTGGTACTATTCCTACTGAAACCATTCCAAAAAATTGAGGAGGAGGAATGCCTCAATAACTCATGCTATGAGACTAGCATAATCTTGATACCAAAACCTAGCTAAGACACAACAAAAAATAAAAACTTCAGGTCAAGATCCTTGATGAATATCTATGCAAAAATCCTCAACAAAATACTAGAAAACTGAATCTAGCAGCACATCAAAACCTTAATCCACCATGATCAAGTAGGATTTATCCCTGAGATGCAAGGTTGGTTCAACATACGCAAATCAATAAATGTGATTTATCACATAAACAGAACTAAAAACAAAAACCACATGATTATCTCAATAGATGCAGAAAAGGCTTTTGATAAAATTCAAAATCCTTTCATGTTATAAAAGCTCAACAAACTAGTCATTGAAGGAATGTACCTCTAAATAATAACTTTGTCATCTATGGCAAACCCATAGACAACATCATACTTCATGGCCAAAAGCTAGATGCATTCCCCTTGAAAACTGGAACAAAACAGGAATGCCCTCTCACACCATTCCTATTCAACAAAGTACTAAAAGTCCTAGCCAGAGTAATCAGGCAAGAGAAAGAAATGAAAAGCATCCAAATAGAAAAAGAATAAGTCAAATTATCTCTGTTTTCAGATGCAATGATTCTATACCTAGAAAACTTCATATTCTCGGCCAAAAAGCTCCTTGATCTTGTAAACAACTTAAGCAAATTTTCAGGATACAAAATTAATGTACAAAAATCAGTAGCATTTATATACACCAATAAAATCCAAGTTGAGAGCCAAATCAAGAATGCAATCCTATTTACAATAGCCACAAAAAGAAAAAAAAATGCCTAGGAATACAGCTAACCAGAGAGGTGAAAGATCTCTACAATAATAATTACAAAACACTTCCCAAAGAAATCAGAGATGACACAAACAAATTGTGAAAACATTCCATGCTGATGGGTAGGAAGAATCAATATAGTTAAAATGGCCATATTGTCTAAAGCAATTTATGGATTCAATGCTATTGCTATAAAAGCATCAATGACATTCTTCACAGAACTAGAAAAAGCTATTTTAAAATGCACAGGGAATGTAAAGGAGCCTGAATAGCCAAAGCAATCCTAAGCAAAAAGAAAAAAGCTGGAGACATCACATTACCAAACTTCTAACTATGCTACAAGGCTACAGTAACCAAAACAGCACAGAACTGGTACAATAACAGACACATGGACCGATGGAACAGAATAGGGAGCCTAGTAAAAATGCCACACACCTATAACCATTTGATCTTCAACAAAGTTAACAACAACAAACAATGAAGAAAGGGCTCCCTATTCAAAAAATGGTGCTGAGATAACTGGCTAGCCATAGGCAGAAAATTGAAACTGGACCCCTTCCTTTCACTATATGCAAAAATTAAGATGGACTAAAGACTTAAATGTAAAATGTAAAATTATAAAACCCCTGGACAATAACCTAGGAAGTACCATTCTGTACATAAGATCTGGCAAAGATTTCAGGATGAAGATGCCAGAAGCAATTTCAACAAAACCAAAAATAAACAAATGGGACTTAATTAAACGAAAGAGCTTTTGCACAGCAAGATAAACTATCAACAGAGTAAACAGGCACCTTACAGAGTGGGATAAAATATTTGCAAACTATGCATCCAACAAAGGTCTAACTAACATCCAGAATCTATAGGAAACTTTAACAAGCAAAAAACGACCCCATTAAAAAGTAGGCAAAGGCCATGAACAGATAAAAGACAAACAAGCAACCAACAAACATATGAAAAAATGCTCAACATCACAAATCCCACCAGTCAGAATGGCTATTATTAAAAATTCAGAAAATATAATAAAGGTGCTATTGGGGTTGCAGAGAAAAGAGAATGCTTATACACTGCTGGTGGGAATGGAAATTACTTCAGCCATTGTGGCAAGCGGTTTGGTGATGCATTATTCTGTTTTCACACTACTATAAAGAACTACCTGAAACTGGGTAATGTATAAAGAAAAGAGGTTTAATTGACTCACAGTTCTGCAGACTTAACAGGGAGTATGACTGGGAGGCCTCAGGATACTTGCAATCGTGGCAAAAGGGGAAGGGGAAGCAATGACCTTTTTCACATGGAGACAGGAGAGAGAGAAGAAAGGAAGATGTGCCACACACTTTTAAAACATCAGATCTCCTGATAACTCACTCACTGTCATGAAAACAGCAAGGGGGAAATCCATCCTTGATCCAATCACCTCCCATTCTGATGAATGTTGTGTTCTTTGTAATCTCATAACTCTGTCCTGGTAGATTGACAAATAAAACAGTAAATTAATTGCAGATACATGAAACTTGCCTTTCCTTTAAAAAATATGTTAATAATATAAAAAATGACAGAAATATTTGTCTTCAGTATTTTATATTCCATTCAAATTTGAAGTTTACTTTTTCTTATGGATTTTCTGCATTATTATATTTTCATGATATTGAAATATTGATATTCTATAAAATATTCTATAAAAATGTTTCATAGGTATTAAATAACATTTTTGAAATATTTCGATGCAACTTTATTCAGTACATTAAAATATTTTGACAATTTCTTTGTAGGTTGCACCCTTTATCAATATAAAATGACTCATCGTTGTCCCTTTGAGTGGTTTTGCTTTGAATTTAATTTCATATGATGTTGATATTATATGGCAACCACTACTATATTATATTTGCATTTGCTGAATATATATTTTTTCACTTTTAACATTTTTTTGTCTATGATTTGGTTTTACTTCTACAAAGAGCACGACTGTTTTTATGTGCCCTTATATGAATGTTACTATTAAAACTTTAAATCCATTATATTTATTATTTTGCCTGGTATATTTGACTATTTGTCATCTTTTTTTTTTCTCCTCAAGAATTTCCTACAAAAGCTTCATATTTTATAACAAATACTTGCTGGGTCACTGCCCAACCCTGCCTCATCTTCCCTCACAGTCATGCTGATACTAGTTGTCAATCTCATTGTAGAAGTACTTTCAGTTTACTTAGCCTACCACCCATACCTGTAGATACTGAGAACAAGGGTAACAGCCATTCTTTCCGTTGTGGCAACCTTGTACTTTCCAGGAAACACAAGCATATTTTATATTTGCTTCCTAGACCAATGATTCACAACCATTTTTACACACATACAATCATCTGGAAAGTTTTTACAAAAAGGCGATGTGTGGGCTACTCCCAACCTCACCCCTCTTCCTGACCAAGATTCTGATTTAATTCCTCTGGGGTGAGCTCTCAAAATGATTATGTTAATAAAAATGTCTTCAAGTGATTTAATTGTATCCAGAATCTCCATTATAGACTATTCACCAGCTTTCCCTTCTGCCCCGGCAGCTCCCACTTTGTCCTTCCCACCCACTCTGAGCTCTGGAACAGATTTCTTCTCATGTTGTAGCTTGCATGTTTCCTGACCTTTCTGCAAAGTTATCCTCTAAACAATATATTCCCAACATTCCTTCTGGCTTTCAGGCTTAGAGATGTCATCTTTTGCTAGTTTCCAACTCTGCTATCAATTTTTCTTTTTATACAGTCATTGTAGTGTTCAGTAAAAATTCTGAAAACGATGGGGTGGGGAAGATATAAATAACCGGGTTGAGTTTTGAATCAGAACCAACTCTCGATATGGAATTGTTATCAAATAATTACTATTTGATGATACTTTCAAAGTTCTGATGTAGAAACTGATTCCTATGTATTATTCATTCCTAGATAGTAATGACTAAACATCCAAAAAATTAAACTAGATTAAAAGAAAATTAAAATGTTTTCTATTTATAAGATAATGTGCATTTTAAAGAATGTTTCATAACAGAAAAAGATAAGAACATATAGTTTATATAGTCTATACAGTTTATAATTTTTATTGAAATTATATCTTTAATTGCTCTAGGATTAATCCAGTGAAATTGTTGATAACAACAATACAAGTAATAATAGTAGTAGCATTTATTGATTTAAATTCTAGAAAAGTAATCGTCTTTCAATTGCCAACATCATCATCATCATCATCACCACCACCAACATATTTAAAACCTACTAAGTAATTATTATATGCCAGGCTCCGTTCTAAATTCATTAACTTTTAAATCTTTACAATAATACAGTTATGTGAATATTGTTGTCAAATGTTGATGAAACAAAGAGAAAGAGAGTTTAAGTTGATTGTTTGAGGTCATGGTGTTAAACGCAGGTAGACAAACTCTTTTATTTTTGTTCAAAGCTACTATGAAGTCCTGTTAGCATGAATGATCTTTATTTTCTTCAGTATGCCTTTGGTTTTATTGTCAACATTTTACTATAATAAATGACTATTATTATTAACAAGAATAAAATGTCAAGTAATAGTTATGAAAAATTTTAGCTCAAGACAAATAGTTACTGGAAGCATTTATGTGGACACTAACAATATTAAAACATTTGTCAAGTTCATTTGAGATTCTTCATGTGCAAATGTCACATACAAATTTCTCTGAGAAAAAAAAATCTTTTCCATTACTCTTCCAAATGATATTTATTTTTCTCTGCTTTTTAAATGTTGATTCTTGGTCTACATTACTTGGGACTATAAGGCCTCAATTTTAGTTTTATGGAAATTAGATTAAGCTTGCTAAACACTTAATAGTCAATTGCCTTGCAAGGAATAGAAATCACTTTCATTAATATTTCCCGAAGGATCAGATTTCAATGCAACAACAACTTATGGTTTGGACTGGTTGATGTAAATGTTTAACATGTTTGGCAAACAAAGAACCAGCTCTTTCATTTTATTAAGATAGATATCTGTACATATCTTAAATGTGTGTTTGAGGCATATGGAAAAAGAAAAGAGGTGATGAGTTGCAAATCAAGATAGTATTGAAAATGGTATGTCCACAGTGCTAGATGTCAAGTACTGTGCTTGTTACTATTGACTAAAGATACTGAGATAAGCTCATCTAGTAGAAGGAGAAACTCACTAATAAATAAATGATAATTTGACATGATTTATATGATTCCGGGGTATGCAGATGGTGTCTGGAGAAAGCACAGAGAACGGAGATGCTAACTCGATACTGGAAACAGTGGAAATACTTTGAATATTAGAACAGGAAGTTGACCATGCCCATCACCAACATTTCCTATACCCTGAGCTAGAGTACAAGTGGAAGCCTATATACCATATGTCAAAATATTTAAAGCTTACAAGTCAAAGTAACAAGCTGTTAAATAAAATAGATTTCACTGTATATCCATAACAACATAATAGCAAATACATGTACAGCTATGGTGTTTACATAACACAATCAGTCAAACATCAGCAATGACTAATTATTACTGCATTTGTCTTGCTGTTCAGTGGATAGGCCAACCATGTTCTCATGAGTAACAAAATGCTTACGATATAGGAAGGATTATATATTTTCTATTTGCTTTTTGTTGCTACATAGCAAATTAGCATAGACTTAGCAGCATAAAACAACACAAATTTCAGATGTTACTTTTTCTGGGGGTCAAAAGTCCAGAAACTAGTTAGTTGGGTCCTCTGTACAGTCTTACCAGGTTGAAATTGAATTGTTGGCCAAAACTGCAATGTTATCTGAGTCCCCTTCCAATCTCAGTATCATTGGCAGAATTCATTTCCTTGTGGATGTAAGACTAGGGTTCTCATTTTCTTGTTGACTCTCAATCTGAAACCATTCTCCAGCTCCTAGAGTCTGCCTGCACTCCCATCCACATATACAAAGTATATTAGCATGTTTGGCAAACAAAGAACCAGCCCTTTCATTTTATTAAGATGGATTTCTGTACATATCTTAAATGTGTGTTTTGGGGCATATGGAAGAATAAAACAGGTGACAGGTTAAAAATTAAGATTACTTTTAATGGCAAAAACCACAATTATTTTTGCATCAAATTTATATATATATATATATAATTATATATAGATAGATGCTTGACATCTAGCACTGTGGACATACCATTTTCAATACTATCTTGATTTGCAACTCGTCACCTCTTTTCTTCTTCCATATGCCTCAAAACACACATTTAAGGTATGTACAGATATCTATCTTAATCAAATGAAAGAGCTGGTTCTTTGCTTGCCAAACATGTTAAACATTTACATCAATGTTAAACATTATACCCTGGTGTGTGTATATATATACCAGGAGACTAGAATACAGCAAACTCCTTTAAAATAAGTGACTAAATATTACATTAGTATTTAGGAAACACATAATTCCTTGGATCCTTTATGTAAAATAAGAAAGGTAGCAGGGCATGGTGGCTCACACCTGTAATCCCAGCACTTTGGGAGGCCGAGGTGGGCAGATTACAAGGTCAGGAGTTCAAGATCAGCCTGACCAACACGGTAAAACCCCATCTTTACTAAAAATACAAAATTAGTCAGGCGTGGTGGCAGACCCTTGTGGTCCCAGCTACTCAGGAGGCTGAGGCAGGGGAATTGCTTGAACCCGGGAGGCAGAGGTTGCAGTGAACCAAGATCAAGTCACTGCAGTCCAGCCTGGGCAGCAGAGCAAGACTCCATCTCAAAAAAGAAAAATGTTGATAACAATTTTAATGTTTGAGGAAGAGTAATTTTAATATTTTGATAGAATATCTCCAAGATGTCCCAAGAAGAAAATATCATTGAAAGTAAAACATCGAAATATAAATTCATGGAAAGAAAATTAATCTATGTGTTTCATTCTGATTTCAAGAAATAAACTCTCCTCATGATCAAATTCTCATCTTCTGTATACTTTACTTGATTCTTGGGCTAAGCCTGCTAAAATAAAATGGACCATAAACATTATTATTCTTCATGCCTATATTTTACATTTTTGGTAACTGCTGACAATGTAATTGCTGTAAAACAGATTTTTCACATTTATGTAAAATACAATGGATTTGTATTCTCCCAGAAAACCAGATAAGCCAGGAAGATTGGCCTAAAAGATCAAGCTAGTAAACATTCACTCAATCTCATATCAAATGTTTAAAACTAATTCAATAACTGCTCTTAGGATTAATAAAGAAAAAGCCATTCGGCATACAATTGTGTTGCCTTCTTCTTTAGTAGTTTTACCACATCAAGGAGCTGTGTTGAGTTCTTGGTTAAAACAAAGGAAAATATTCAAGTGAGAGCTGACGTGTCCACAGAAGTATGACACATTAATTGGTTGATTAATGATGAATATTTACCCGTTGATAGGCTACACTTTGCTATTGGTGACTTTTAATTCAGCCTGAATAGGTGCAACTCTTTCAAAATAGACAGTGACATTATAGACACTAAAGCTGTCAGAATTTGATGAAGAGGAAATGTGGCCTCTGCCATTGGCTGATTAATGGCTTTGCCATGTAAGTGATGTCATACACTTCTCTCTACTATTTCATTTAATAATGCACAAAATGAGTGTCATAATAAATGCACATCCTTCTGGGGCTCAGTGCAGGAGGCATCAAAAGAACAGCTATTTATAAACACCTTTGTTCCTCCCAGGCAAAGGTTGGAGCCAGTTTATAACAAAATCTCACCTACATCTTTCAGATGCAAGCTGGAGGTCAGCAACAGAGAACACAGTGACTGTGGCAACTAAAAGATCTATTAAACATCTACATACGTGTTTGAAAAGATTGTAGACCTATCTTTTACTCATCTGGACTCTATGGTTGAAAATGTCAAGCTGGGGTTATCAGTCTCTCATTACAAAATTCACCAAGTAAAAAGGCCTAAGATTAAAAGTCATCGGGTCATCTTTGTTCTAATAATATTGCTTCTGATTTCATCCTTGAAGCTTATTTTGTTAAAACAGAACAAATGTTACACTGTGTCTCAATGTAATTTTTACAAAATGCTCAATTTTGTATTCTAAAGACTGACATATAGATATACATATTTTTATTACAACTATGCATGCCACTTTTTTGCTAAGTTACATTCCCAATAATTTCTCTTGAAGTTGATGGCATTTTAAAAGTCTTAGGAATGCAGTATGTGGAGATTAAACCATAAAGGTTGGTGTCTGAGTTTTTGAAGATGATTTCAAAGTCACTATTAGTTTTCAGTTTATCAGGTAAGAGATAAACAATGAGGGAGGCTATTTCTTAGAACTCATCATTTATCCAGCCTGACCAGTATCTTAACAACTCCACAAAAGCTAATTAGAAGTTAAGGGAAACTAGAAAGGTTTTTGATTGCTTAAAATTTTTTTTTAGACAAGCCTACAGCACCTGGTATTCCCAGGCGGTCTCCCATCCAAGTACTAACCAGGCCTGACCCTGCTTGGCTTCCAGAGATCAGACGAGATAGGGCACGTTCAGGGTGGTATGGCCATAGACAATAGATTCAATGCCATCCCCATCAAGCTACCAATGACTTTCTTCACAGAATTGGAAAAAACTACTTTAAAGTTCATATGGAACCAAAAAAGAGCCCACATCGCCAAGTCAATCCTAAGCCAAAAGAACAAAGCTGGAGGCATCACGCTACCTGACTTCAAACTATACTACAAGGCTACAGTAACCAAAACAGCATGGTACTGGTACCACAACAGAGACATAGATCAATGGAACAGAACAGAGCCCTCAGAAATAATGCCGCATATCTACAACTATCTGATCTTTGACAAACCTGACAAAAACAAGCAATGGGGAAAGGATTCCCTATTTAATAAATGGTGCTGGGAAAACTGGCTAGCTATATGTAGAAAGTTGAAACTGGATCCCTTCCTTACACCTTATACAAAAATTAATTCAAGATGGATTCAAGACTTACATGTTAGACCTAAAACCATAAAAACTCTAGAAGAAAACCTAGGCAATACCATTCAGGACATAGACATGGGCAAGGACTTCATGTCTAAAACATCAAAAGCAATGGCTACAAAAGCCAAAATTGACAAATGGGATGTAATTAAACTAAAGAGCTTCTGCGCAGCAAAAGAAACTACCATCAGAGTGAACAGGCAACCTACAGAATGGGAGAAAATTTTCTCAACCTACTCATCTGACAAAGGGCTAATATCCAGAATCTACAATGAACTCTAACAAATTTACAAGAAAAAAACAAACAACCCCATCAAAAAGTGGGCAAAGGACATGAACAGACACTTCTCAAAAGAAGACGTTTATGCAGCCAAAAAACACATGAAAAAATGCTCATCATCACTGGCCATCAGAGAAATGCAAATCAAAACCACAATGAGATACCATCTCACACTAGTTAGAATAGCCATCATTAAAAAGTCAGGAAACAACAGGTGCTGGACAGGATGTGGAGAAATAGGAACACTTTTACACTGTTGGTGGGACTGTAAACTAGTTCAACCATTGTGGAAGTCAGTGTGGCGATTCCTCAGGGATCTAGAACTAGAAATACCATTTGACCTAGCCATCCCATTACTGGGTATATACCCAAAGGACTATAAATCATGCTGCTATAAAGACACATGCACAAGTATGTTTGTTGCGGCACTATTCACAATAGCAAAGACTTGGAACCAACCCAAATGTCCAACAGGGATAGACTGGATTAAGAAAATGTGGCACATATACACCATGGAATACTATGCAGCCATAAAAAATGATGAGTTCATGTCCTTGGTAGGGACATGGATGAAACTGGAAATCTTCATTCTCAGTAAACTATCACAAGGGCAAAAAACCAAACACCTCATGTTCTCACTCATAGGTGGGAATTGAACAATGAGAACACATGGACATAGGAAGGGAAACATCACACTCTGGGGACTGTTGTGGGGTGGGGGTAGGGGGGAGGGACAGCATTAGGAGATATACCTAATGCTAAATGACGAGTTAATGGGTGCAGCACAACAACATGGCACATGGATACATATGTAACAAACCTGTACATTGTGCACATGTACCCTAAAACTTAAAGTATAATAATAAAATAAAGATTTTTTTTAATTCCCATCCTCTACCACGATGTAACAAGTGAATGTCAATGTAGAGAAAACATATGTACACAAGACTAGATGGTGCAGGCTATTCTCCATGGAACTGAGAATGAGGTGTTTTCAAGCTGATCATCAGTTTTATATAATTATCTCTAAGGCTTACTAGTCAGAAGTTCAAATTCAATGTTTCAGAAAAATTACATGAGATACTTTATTTTCAATTTGATTTTAATTTTGTATTCTGTTTTTCCTTAAAACATTAAACAATGTCCATTGAAAATAGCATGATCAAATAATAAAATAAATGAACCCAACACATCAATGACTTCAGTTGAGAAGCTCACACTCTGACCCATTTGGAAATTTGTAGGTGGTAAATGCTGAATTAGTCTATCCTTATGCTCACTCATCAAGTATACTATAATCTATGTATTATCTACCCCCATAGCTTTATACCAAACTGCTAAATAAGCTTTCTCATATTCTGATGGTTTTCATATACTATGGTCTTATATGATTTTTGATAACTCCAGTGTTCTTTTGGTTTCATTCTGTGTTAGTCAGTTCTCACACTGCTAATAAAGACATCCCTGAGACTGGGTAATTTATAAAGAAAAAAAGGTTTAATGGACTCACAGTTCCACATGGCTGGGGAGGCCTCACAATCATGGCAGAAGGCAAAGGAGGAGCAAAGTCATATCTTACATGGCAGCAGGCAAGAGAGAACTTGTGCAGGGGAACTCCCCTTTATGAAGCCATCAGATCTCATGAGACTTATTCACTATCGTGAGAACAGCATGGGGGGTAACCACCCCCATGATTCAATTACCTCCCAGCAGGTCCCTCCCACAACATGTGGGAATTATGTGAGCTACAATTCCAGATGAGATTTGGCTGAGGACCACAGCCAAACTATATCACCTTCCTTCACTCATCTTGTTGTTAACTTACCATGATTCAATTATCTCCCACGGGGTCCCTCCAAGAACATGTGGGAATTATGGGAGCTACAATTCAAGATGAGATTTGGGTGGGGACACAGCCAAACCATATTACCTTTCTTCACTCATCTTGTTTACTTACCCCTATAATAGAATGTCTTTTTTTTTTTTTTTTTTTGGTCTGCGTATCCTCATGAGAGTTCTAGTGAAAGCCAAGAGCTAAGCCTCTGACAAGAGAAGCTAAGAAAGCCAAAACAGTTGACCTTTGGCATTTAGTAGGAAGAGGCCAGAGGTCAAAAGAGATGATCTGGATATAAATTTTGACTCTGCAGCCAGTGCCCAACATAGACTCTGTGTAACCATTTAGAATTTGGAAGTGGGTAATGGTACATTATTTCTAGAATCAGTGGTCACAGTGGAATCAGAGACAGTTTCTGACATCTGTGGTAGTGACAGTGGCAATTTAGCCAGACCTTAGCTATTTTTGTAGCCACCCAGTGAGGGTGACCAGTGGTTCTAATTTGCAAAGGACTGAGGGATTTTTCAAGGTATCAACTCTCAGTGCTAAAATAGGGAGATCCCTGGGAAAACCAGGATGAGTCATTACCTTGCATCCAGCTCCTCAAGTTTCTTTCTCATTATCTGAAGTTGATTCTTCAGCCTCCCAATGGATTCTGTGACTTATCTATGTTACTTCCTTAAAAAGTCCTTTCTTGTTAAAATTAACAGCATCTCTTGTTGATTTCAGCATTACAAAACCCTCACTGGTATAGAAATTGGGTATAGAAAGTGGGTTGCAGGCAAGAAACCCTCAGGGAAATCAGGTAATCTGGTATTGGTTACCTGCCAAGTGAAAATATAATTATTATTTAGAGAAAAGATAGGAGATGAAACAGAAAGCTAAGTTCTCACTGGTTATAGACTGAAATTAAGTGCTTATTGAGGGTTGGCCTTAAGAAAACAAAATGATAGTTGCTATAGAAAGAACATGAAATTTTGAGAACTCTGATTGTGGAGCATTGCTTTGAACAAGTCTAAACAGCTAAATACCCCACCATGCTACAACCTCTAACTACCTGGTAAAATAACTAAACCCTAAGAATCTTCCAGGACTATGATAAAGAATCTCTCATTCTTAGCAGCTACAGAATAAAAGTGATAAAAATCTAAATGCAAAGTTCAAGTCTTTGTGTTGCTGAATTATAAAAGGAGTCAAATTCATAGTCTTTCCTAATATCATCTGCAAAATTTCAGATATTGATAAGAGGTGGGATCCTGATATTCAGACAGAGTTACAAGGCACGATGTAGTGCATTTGGGATGCTCCAATGCCCAATCTCCACCAAACCGCCTTTGTCACCCAAAGAACTTCTGCTTTGCTTGAAAATGTTTATGACTTTCTCACTTGAAGGAATTACCCTGAATCTAGAACCAAATCTTCTTCATGAGCTCTCAGCCAGTCTCCCACTCCTTTTGTCTCCATTTCTATAGCTAGAATAACCTCCCAGCTTATTTTGGAAACAAATGTTTACATTTTTAAAATGTTAGGCCAAGCACGGTGGCTCACACCTGTAATCCCAGCACTTTGGGAGGCCGAGGAGTGTGGATCACCTAGGTCAGGAGTTCGAGACAAGCCTGGCCTACATGGTGAAAACCCATCTCTACTAAAAATATAAAAATTAGCTGGATGTGGTAACAGGGGCCTGTAATCCCAGCTACTTGGGAGGCTGAGGTAGGAGAATCACTTGAACCTGGGTGGGCAGGTTGCAGTGAGCCAAGATCATGCCATTGCACTCCTGCCTGGGTGACAAGAGAGAAACTTCATCTTAAATAAATAAATAAATAAATAAATAAATAAATAAATAAAATGTTAGTGGAGTTTGTTCATTTGATTTGCAAAATTCTGGTGAAAACATCAAAATAGATCCTGAGAGTATTTGATGAAGGATAAGAGAATATAATGTTTTGGTTAAGCTGAGTTAAGTTGACTTCATCACTGTGAGTGCACTTAACAAAGACTCGATTCCACGTGTTGATTTTAGCAGTTACAATATGGATTCCATCATAGCTCATGACATCACTGAGATGATAAATACCATTTGGTAGATCATAGAATAAGAAATCAAGAAGCTAAGAAAGATCATAAAAACTGAGTGAAATTTTCTTGCTCAGTCATTCAACCATTAACTATGGTTAGTGAGAACCCAGAGTGTACCTTCTACACCAAAGCCTTTTAAAACACATTGGTAGGAAAAGAATAAACATTTCTAAAATTTTTGTATTTTAATTCTAAAATTTTGTATTTTAATTTTAAAATTTTAATATTTTAGTAGCTGGTAGGTGATGGGGCCATCAAAATGGTCTCCCTGACATAATGAGAATAAAAAGATTCCAGAGTTGAGGAGGTCGAAGACCAACATGACTTTCAGAGGTAAGTTGAGTGTGGGGGCCGTGAGAGGCAGCAGACCACCATGGGAACCTAAATGTAGAGGCTTGCAGAAGTAATTGACAGCACTTAACTAATTATAGGGGCTGTAGAGCACATATCATCAAGATGGGCATCCCATCGAGGTCCTACTTGATTTTTATAACCAATCATGGTAGATGCTTGTGACTTCTCACCCAATTTCTATTTTAAAATTATTCCATGTACTTACAAACCCAGAAAAGGCCTGGTAACTTTGAGAAAGTAACTCTTATCTTTACAAATGGTAATGATAAGTTTCTATAAATCTTCTTCCTTAAGGAAGGAGATAGGGAAATACAGAGAAAATGGTGATTTTTTTTTTTTTTTTTTTTGCAGTGGGGGATGCTGGATCTCCTGGCTTCCATTAACTCTTGAGATTACAGAAGGTCAATGTGATCTAGAGATACAACTTATAAGGGGTAGCAACAAAACTGCATTTTAATATTTGTTTATAACATTATAGGCTTACTGGGAGTCAAAAAATATCACATGC
The DNA here is from genome assembly GCF_009828535.3 of Hylobates moloch. Lineage (NCBI taxonomy): Eukaryota > Metazoa > Chordata > Mammalia > Primates > Hylobatidae > Hylobates > Hylobates moloch. Next base: position 19,436,800 of record NW_026652291.1, read on the forward strand.
ACACTTACCCAGTTCATGAACGCATGTTTGAAGTATGTCCTTAGAAACTGGCAGGTTCCCATATTAGCCCCCTGGACCACAAGCTGTTCCGATGTGAAAGGTTATAAAGAAGTCTCTGGAATGTTTTTTAAAAGTCAAAGTAAATAATACTATAATAGACTTGACTCTTGGATAACATGAGTTTCAACTGTATGAATCCAATTATACATTGATTTTCTTCCACTTCTGCAACATGTGACACAGCAAGACCAATTCCTTTTCCCATCAGCCTACTCAACATGAAGACAACAAAGATGAAGACCTTTATGATAATCCACTTTCACTTAATGAATACCAAATATGTTTACGCTTCTTTTAGATTTTGTTAATAATACTTTTTCCTAGCTTACTTTATTGTAGCAACACAGCATATAATATATATAAACTATGCTTTAATCAACTGTTTTTGTTATCAGAAAGCGTCTGGTCAACAGTAGGCTGTTAGTAAAGGTCTTAGGGAGTCAAAATCTATACACAAATTTTTGAATGTCAAGAGGTCAGTCCCCCTAATGCCTGCACTGAGCAAAGGTCAATTGTGATTATATTTCTAGTGGAATCACAAACATTACCACCAATATCAAAGATGCAAAATTTGCAAGGCAGGACTCCAATCACATTTCTTCTAGCTCTCCAGCTCAGCAAGTACAGAAGTAGATAGGTTTCGGATACCAGCAAGGACTATCAATAAACATAATCAGATAAAGACTTTAATTGCAGCTGAGGCTGCAAATGAATAAAACCTTGATACCTGGCATGAAATAAGTATGTTCTTTTTTCTATATCTACTTTGCTGTCATTTCGAAGGAATATATATTTTCATTATTTTGTCTCAGGATCATCTCAGCTCTCTTACTCTGAGACACAGTTTAGTCGACAGGAACCCTGACCATTTCACAATCCAATCCATAGAACCCTGCACAAGTCTTCATCATTTACCATATTATCTTAATTGTATTTTGAGACTGTGAAGAAATTGATGTCTTAGACACATTCAAGTGGCAGAGCAATTAAACATCATGAAAAAATAGAGGTGTTTGCTATCTCTAAAGTTTCTGCGGATCAAGGAATCTGTGTTGTGTCAGGATACTATCTATGAAGTGAAGGACTCATCACTGCTCCTGTACCGCTTATTGTTATGTAATGGTCTCCTGAATTTAGAGTTAACATGCAACACATTTGGATGAGAAGCTTGGTTACATTAACCAGTAACTAAGGAGGCTGTCAACTATGGGTGTGACCCAGGGCCAGAAAAATATCTTCAGCTGGTTTTGATTAAAGTGCAAACTGCCCTTCTTTTTGACCCAGCTAATTCTATGACAGATGAAAATGCTGAAAAAAAGGCTGTATGAAGTTTATAAGATTATGAGGCAAAGGTATGCTTTATTGGGCATGAGTTTATTTTCTTTTTGAGACAAAGTTCTGGCTCTGGTCGAGGTTGCATATAAGACCACATAGCCTCAGCAGTCAGCCAAGAATGGAATGCTCCCCCACCGAACTAGTTGAAGTTCAGCATAAATATCTTATTTATGTTGTAAATAAGTTGTATAAATACTTTATTTTACTTTTATATTAGCCTACTGAGGTAGGTGATATTGCCCATATTCTTTGCCCAGAAATAAATAAAAGTTAATAAAGTTATACATACATACATACATACATAAAACTCATAAAAGATCCCAACAGGGCAAGTTAATTGCATTCCAAATGAACTGCTAACTGAAGTGAGAAAAATCGTCTTATTTGCAGAATAACTAAAGTTGATTTCATATACCATGATTTGTTTCTGTTGTTGTTTTTTTTTAATATTTTTCATTGTCTCTGGTTTCGTCTTTTGCTTTTCTCTGTTCTTCTAAATTCAAAGAACAGAAGGCATCCTGGGAGGTATACTTTTTACAAACCCTTTAAACCTTTCGAGGGAAACTTTGAATTCTTCACAACTAGGCACACGAAATTGAGATAAAATATCTTTGAAAACAGCAAAAGCTCTTGCCTCCGGAACTGAAAGCGGTGTTGGTAATGAAACACAATAGCTTGTTTTTCTGTGGCTTTCATAGAAGTACCCAACCTACTTCCCAAACTGTCATGCATAATTTGATACAAATGGGGTATCTGCCTTTTTGGATGAAACACAGAACAGAACTGGCAGGGAGAAAACCTGTAAATTATTGTGAAGGTGGTCGACTCCCTGGGACTCAGGATAAAAGTAATTAGCTGGGAAGTCCATACTTTAATTTGCCTGAAGAGAAACAAATGAAAAAAATTATATACTCTCTCTCTCTCTCTCTGTTTGTGTGTGTGTGTGTGTGTGTGTGTGTGTGTGTGTGTGCGTGTGTGTGTGTGCGTATTCACATTTTCAGCATGACTGTTGCTTTAATCTGCCAGGGTTCAGTTTTCTCTCCCCCACTTTGAGTAAAATCCAGGTGCTGCTGCCAATATTATAATACTTATTCAATAGGCAGCAGTGGGTGGCAGCCACTTTTTCTAACCTCCTGGATCTCTCTTATTCCTTGCCAGACAAAGCGTTCACCCCTTACATTCACCGAACTTTGCAGAACAAGTCAGCTGTAAGATGATTTTGCGTGCCTCTTATTTTGCAACTCCTAGTAATTTGCTCAACAAATAACAGAAAGCCCAGTTACTTGCTGCTAGCATGAAGGCAGTTTCCTCCAGTTAGAAATACAGAATTCATCACATAGATCTCAATTCTTAAGTATAATGCTACATTCTTCAACATTTAATTTTTTCTGTGCTAACGATGGTCATAGTATATTTTCATATTTCACCCTTTCCTTCACATTTTCTTCTCATTGCTTTTCTGAGAGCAATTCATTTTATATTTATTTTTCATTTGAAAAATGTTGACAAATTTTTTCTCCTGTCAAATCGAGGTTGTGACAGACAAAAAAGTGTAAATGCATATCTGTGTAAATTTTATAAAGTAGTCAAAATGATAGACTGCATTTTAATAAAATTGAGAAATTAATGTGATGGGTGAGCGTACTTCTCTCTCAAAGATTGTTTGAAAGATAGGCATGGAATCTAATGGAGTAGACTCGTAATGGAGTAGACTCTAATTCATGGATACCAACACTGTCTTGCATTTTAAGGTGAAATTATACGCTAAAATATAACTTCAGATGGCCTCATCCCCCTCAAAGGCAGCAGTACAGAAGAAATAGAAACGTATGGACACATATACACCATGGAATACTATGCAGCCATAAAAGGATGAGTTCATGTCCTTTGTAGGGACATGGATGAAGCTGGAAACCATCATTTTCAGCAAACTATCACAAAGACAGAAAACCAAACAACTGATGTTCTCACTGATAGGTGGGAATTGAACAATGAGAACACTTGGACACAGGGCAGGGAACATCACACACCGGGGCCTGTCAGGGAGTGGGGGGCTGGGGGAGGGATAGCATTAGGAGAAACACCTAATGTAAATGATGAGTTGATGCATGCAGCAAACCAACATAGCACATGTATACCTATGTATCAAACCTGCATGTTGTGCACTTGTACCCTAGAACTTAAACTATAATAAAAAATAAAAATAAAATAATAAAGTATGTTCTATGCATATGAATATACTTAGCTTTTAAAATTATAATATATATATAATTTTTGAACTTGCTTTTTAAAAAATATAAAAATAAATATTTCCTTGTCGATACAAAAAAAAGGAACATATGCAATGCAGATATCTCCTTCCTGGCATCCTTGTCAGACCCTTCTTTTTCTGGAGCCCCTCTCATGGGACTGGTACCCAGGGCCTTACTCCCCATCCTCTCTCACCAGTCTGGTACAGCTACCAATATCTCCTACATTAACCCCAAACCAGCCACATCTTTACCCATGATTTCCAACTCCTGCCCTCTGACATGAGAGTGGCCCTAAACATATTGCCTTTCTCCCAGCTTCAGTGAGAAAGGATATTCCAAATATCTCTCCACACCTTGTCTGCCCCTTTCAGTATAATGAGATGTAAAGTGGGGATATTCTAACTTTCCAGGCCCCTGTCTTTTCTTTGCCAACAGTCACCTCTCACATTGTACTCTCTGCTCATATTCACTAGGAAAGTGAATCCTTCCCGCTCATGCCTGGAAGCTCGGGATTCATATTCCTGTCTTGGGGAATGGCAAATTGCAGGATGTTACATACCTTGGGGGAGCCACATTAAAGAAAAGAGGAATGGTGACTTCTCGCTATGCTGTCTGGAGCAAGTTCCTCACTACCTTATGATAGTACTTCATGACTTGAATGACTTCTAGAGGAGTCAGCACCTAAGAAACAAGAAATTTTGTTTTCTTCTGTTTTTTTCAATGAACAAATAACTTGTCCGAGATTTTTTTGTGTCTCTCATTGTGTATAATGCCATATTGGGCATATGGCAGGTGCCTAATGCTTAATACCTTTAAAAGAAAGCAGAACATCAGGTAGAAGGAAGAATTTTAGTTTCGAATCTTTAAGTATCTTGATTTTCTTATATTCCTGAAAAATAAAGAAAGAAAACATTCTCTCTTTGTAAATATTCTCTATTTGTAAATAGAGAGTAGTCAAAGCATGAAACACTGTCCAGTTTATACTTATCGATGAAGAATCTTTATGTTTCTAATATATGCATACATTAACTTATACCTTTATTTTGAATTAAAAAAAGATTTAGGAAGAAAAGAAAAAGGAGTAGTTCTTGTCCTTTTAAGAAGTAGAAATATACTTCTCTACTTCATTTTCCTGCAGGGCAAGACACTGAGAAACCGAGTTTAAAATCAGAGGAACTATTTTGTGAGTATTTTAGCCACTCTAAGGCTGAAATATGTTAATTAGGTGAGATAAAATAAATAGTTCTATAGACACTGCCCTCAAAAGCATCTGTTAATTCTAACTGGGCAATAGTTAAGGGAGATGAATATAGGTCGATTTTTTACACATTTGTTTAGACATCTTGTTTACAAATTTATTTAGAAGTCTTTGTTTAGGAACAAAGAAATTGACTTTGCCTCATCAAAGTTTAATTCAAATGAATTATTAGGCATTTCACAAAAAATGTTACTAAATTTTTTATAGTATACTTGACATTCTGTGATAGAAATCTTACCTAAACTCTCAACAGAGCACTGTAGTGACCCACCTGCTAGGGTGTCTTTGTACTCATTTCTAATTACATACATACACATTTGAAAGAAAATGGAGTCATAATCAATATATTTAGGCAGAGGGCGAAAATCATTCACAAAAATTAGTAAATTTAGTCTTATGATATACATACATCAAAATACAGCTGGTTGACCAGATGTTTCACTTATTTTCCTGGATATATTATGATTCTGGTGGGCTCTTTTTTTCAGCACTAGTATAGTTCAGTTTCTCTTTCTAAAAATAACCTTATCAGATGCCAACTGTAAATGTGTATGTCAGTTTTGGGGAATTGAAAATAACATACGTTTGACTATGAAATAATGTTTGAAGGAAAAGTAAGAAATTTACTGATAGTTTCTAGAAATACCACTGGAAAGCCTCTGATCCCAATTCTTTATTTTAAAAAATAACAATTACCCAGTTCTAAATTTCAGAGACTGTAACAGCAAATGTGTTCAATTATCCCACAAATGTTAGAGAACACAGAATCCAGGCACCTGGAATACTGATGCTTTTGTCTTCATGCTTCTTAAGCTTAAGGACCCCTTCTCTTTATGTCTTATCACCTCTCCCTTTCTCCTTTAAACCAGAAAGGAAGGGGCCCCCCAATGTGATTTACTCCAGGCCTTAAACCTACCTCAGGTTTGGCCCTAAATTGTGCCTTTGAAGGCTAAAGGAGGTCCAGATGAAAGAGAGACTGGCTGAAAAAGCCCACAGAAAAATGTATTACAGAGATTAACATGCCACAGCCTCTTCATCAAAGACTCTAGGCAAAAATCAACAGGCAACAGAGCCTGCATCCGGAAGTTGTAGAAGAATGCAGAGAAAAAAGACATCTGGACAGAGGAGGGGTTGAAATAATTTCTGGATCTCTGTTCTCACTAAAGGACAGTTAGATAATGCAATAGTATAAGAAAGTTAAGAAAAATATCAACTAGAATTTATAAAGTTAATTATATAGTTGATATGGTTTTACATGGATATATATTGTACAGCATTTTGTTACAGAACTATTTTCGGTATACCTATTATGCTTTAGGCACTGTTATTTGTTGAATAAACACCTTATTTCACCTTTATATTAGTATACTGAGGGTAGGCGATATTGGCCCATTTTATGAATGAGAAAACACACTGTTAGAGGGAAATGGACTCGATCTTAATTGTGAATGGAAAGAGCTGAGGACTGATATGGTCTGACTCTGTGTCCCCACCCAAATCTCCTCTCAAATTATAATCCCCAGGTATTGAGGGAGGACCTTGGTGGGAGGTAATTGGATCATGGGGTGGTTTCTCCCACGCTGTTCTTGTGATAGTAAGGAAGTTTTCATGAGATCTGATTGTTTAATAAGTGTCTAGTGCTTCCTCTTTCACATTCTCTTTCTCCTGCCACCAAGTAAGACATGCCTTGCTTCCCCTTCACCTTCTGCTGTGATTGTAAGTTTCCTGAGGCCTCTCCATCCATGCAGAACTGTAGGTCAATTAAACTTCTTTTTTTTATGAATTACCCAGTCTCAGGTAGTATCTTTATAGGAGCATGAAAACAGACTAATACAAGGATTAGAGCTAAAACCAGATGACATCAGATATCCAAGTTGAAGTCTGGTTCCAAAGTCTAGGATCTTTGCACTAAATCCCATTGCTTTCCAAACTGTCCTACAGTAAGCTGAAAATGTAAATTATAAGCACATTCTTGAAAGAGACTGCAAAAACTATTTTTATATAAATGTGACTTTAAAATAATAGATCCATATATTTACTATGCATCAGAATCACCTGGCCAAAAATAAATGCAGATTCACTTGTCTACTTTCAGACAATCTTACTCAGTAGGTCTAGGGTGGTCTTTGGTTACACTAAGCACACCTGAAACTCTGGTGTTTCAATCATTGTTCTTCACTGAAAACAACTGAAGCTGATTTTGGCTGATGTAATCAGAAAGTGAACTTGTTGGAGGGTATGGTGATACATTTTGGATGTGTTTCCCCACCCAAATCTCATGTTGAATTGTAATCCCCAATGTTGGGTGTAGGGGCTGGTGAGAGGTGATTAGATTAATAGTTTAGCACCGTCCAGTTGCTGCTGTCCTCATGTCTTGCTCCTGCTCTGGCCACATAACCTGCCTGCTCCCTCTTTGCCTTCTGCCATAACTGTAAGTTACCTGAGGCCTCCCCAGAAGCTAAGCAGATGCCAGTATCATGCTTCCTGTACAGGCTGCAGAACTGTGAGACAATTAAACCTCTTTTCTTAAAAATTAGCCAGTCTCAGGTATTTCTTTATAGCAATGCAAGAATGGCCTAATACATATAGTAAGGGGAATAATGGCCTCACAGAGATGTCCAAATCTGAATCCCTGGAACCTGGGAATATGTTACTTTATAGAGATAAAGGGCCTTTCAGGTGTGATTAAATGAAGGGCCTTGAGAATAGGAGATTTTTCTCGATGACCTAGGTGGACCCAATGTAATCACCAGGGTCCTTGTAAGTGAAAGAAGGCAGACGAGTCTGAGTCAGTGCAGGAGATGTAATAGGAAGGAGAGGAATAAGCGCGTGAGGATGAAAGTTCAGAACAATGTAATTTCGGACTCTGATGATAGAAGGGGGGACCAGGAAACCTCTAGAAGCTGGAAAAAGAATGGAAAGAGATTCTCCCCTAAAGCTTCCAGAAGAAGCCCATTTTGGACTTCTGAACTCCAGAATAGTAAGATCATAAATGCATGTTGTTTAAGCCACTATACTTGAGATAATTTGTTCTAGCAGCAACAAGAAACTAATAAAGAAGTGAACCGCATTCATGCGTCTTGCACTTTTAAAATATAGAGTCATATTTTTGGGTGTAGTATCTGTCCTCTGAGGGATGTGAGAAGAGCTCTTCATATTTCTTTACCAATTAGTGTGCCCCTCCCCTAGCTTATGTTTCCTTCTAATGCCTTTAGTACCGATGAACTTTGTCACAGGATTGCCCCCGGACTATCAGAGAAGAAGTTTATGCTGAGATTTTCAGTGTCCCAAACCCCTCCTAGACCCCAAGAAGCACACTATACCATTCAGTAATGATGTCCTTATCAACATTCTCTTTTCCATGCAAATTTCCTCAGTTCCCCATTAGACGTGATAACCACCCAATTACATCATACCACTTATATCAGATATTCAACTAATGTGTTTCAAATAAATGCATAAATGAATGAAAAAATGAATAGAAATATCCTTGGCATGACTAGCTCTTTTCATTTTGATTGGTGTAAAATCATTCCAATAAATGCATATTATTCCAAGCAGAGTACTCTAAAAAAATAAGACAATTCATCTCAGTAGTTTGTGTTTTTCTTTTACTATTAATGGGGTGTGATAAGTGGGAATGTACTTTGGATGTCTCTCTCTGGCACACTTACACACATGAATAACATCCACTGAAGTTTCTTCTCAGCCACAAGTTGCCCTGAGAGAAATTTCATCATTGATGAAATGACAATAGTTTGGCTCCACAGTTAATTTGTAAATCATTCACGAAAGACCCATAAACTGTTCAGTGTATTTAGCTTTTAATATGGCAATTGAGGAAACCAGGTCCATTTGAACAGAAACTGACAGAAAACCAAGAAAGAGCCTGACTTTCAAATTACACAGGCCAGCACAGGATAGAACCAAGCTTTGCCTGGCTTACTAGGAATGATTCAGCCTAATGACAAAACAAAGAGACTGACTTTTAACTTGCCCATGTCTACCACACCATCTCTAATTTTGTTATTTTGCATTTTCAAAATAGACTTGTTTGAAGATACAGGAATAAAGAACGGTTTATAAACTAGTTGATTTCTTATTTTAATTTAATGAAAAATAATATCACTATTATTACTTATGAGAAAAATTACTTCCAAATGAGGGTATCTTTATAAAACTGCAGTATTTATCATTTTGGGTTGCAGTAAAACAAATCAACAAAGGAAATAGAATGAAATAAAACAACTTGATTACAGAGATTTAAATTTAAGATAAAGGGAGCATTTTAAATAATTTAAGAAATTAATTTCTTAGTCAACAATTGGTGGAAAATTACTGCTATAAGTGAAGAATAAAAAATTGAGTTAGAAGACTACTCCATGTTATACACTGAGATAGACACTAATGGTTTAAAGAACAGACAACTAAACAAACCACTGTTAAAAACAAATATCAAATAAAATTCTGAGTAGCTTTGAATTATGAAAACTACCTAAAAAGAGCCAAAACCAAAAGCTATATATCAACAGATTTGACTATGTCAAAATTTAAAACTTCATTAAGAGAAAGTCAACTATCAAAAAATTAAAATATAAATTATGGTTTGAAGCCAAAATTGGTACCATATTTAATAAACAAATATTTATTATCCAGAATACATAGTATTCTCATATATAACTTGGAAAATGAAATGTACTAAATGGAAAATAAGTCTAAGATTTAATTAGTCAATTCACAGTAGAATAAATACAAGTGAAAAAAATGAAAGTAGTCCACCTTTATTCATAATCAGGGAAAGATATACTAAAAACACAATGAGGTGGGAGCCAAGATGGCCGAATAGGAACAGCTCCGGTCTACAGCTCCCAGCGTGAGCGGCAGAGAAGACGGGTGATTTCTGCATTTCTGTTTGAGGTACTTGGTTCATCTCACTAGGGAGTGCCAAACAGTGGGTGCAGGACAGTTGGTGCAGCACACTGTGTGCGAGCCAAAGCAGGGAGAGGCACTGCCTCACTCGGGAAGCGTAAGGGGTCAGGGAGTTCCCTTTCCTAGTCAAAGAAAGGGGTAACAGAAGGCACCTGGAAAATTGGGTCAGTCCCACCCTAATACTGCGCTTTTCCAACGGGCTTGGAAAACGGCACACCAGGAGATTGTGTCCCGCACCTGGCTCGGAGGGTCCTATGCCCATGGAATCTTGCTGATTGCTAGCAGAACAGTCTGAGATCAAACTGCAAGGTGGCAGTGAGGCTGGGGGAGGGGCGCCCACCATTGCCCAGGCTTGCTTAGGTAAACAAAGCAGCCAGAAAGCTCGAACTGGGTGGAGCCCACCACAGCTCAAGGAGGCCTGCCTGCCTCTGTAGGCTACACCTCTGGGGGCAGGGCACAGACAAACAAAAATTCAGCAGGAACCTCTACAGACTTAAATGTCCCTGTCTGACAGCTTTGAAGAGAGTAGTGGTTCTCCCAGCATGCAGCTGGAGATCTGAGAACGGACAGACTGCCTCCTAAAGTGGGTCCCTGACCCCCAAGCAGCCTAACTGGGAGGCACCCCCCAGTAGGGACAGACTGACACCTCACTCGGCCAGGTACTCCTCTGAGACAAAACTTCCAGAGGAACTATCAGACAGCTGAATTTGGGGTCTCACGAAAATCCACTGTTCTGCAGCCACCACTGCTGACACTCAGCCAAACAGGGTCTGGAGTGGACCTCTAGCAAACTCCAACTGACCTGCAGCTGAGGGTCCTGTCTGGTAGAAGGAAAACTAACAAACAGAAAGGACATCCACACCAAAAACCCATCTGTACATCACCATCATCAAAGACCAAAAGTAGATAAAACCACAAAGATGGGGAAAAAACAGAGTAGAATAACTGGAAACTCTAAAAAGCAGAGCACCACTCCTCCTCCAAAGGAACGCAGTTCCTCACCAGCAACGGAACAAAGCTGGATGGAGAATGACTTTGACGAGTTGAGAGAAGAAGGCTTCAGACGATCAAACTACTCCCAGCTACAGGAGGAAATTCAAACCAATAGCAAAGAAGTTAAAAACTTTGAAAAAAAATTAGATGAATGGATAACTAGAATAACCAATGGAGAGAAGGGCTAAAAGGAGCTGATGGAGCTGAAAGCCAAGTTTCGAGAACTATGCGAAGATTGCAGAAGCCTCGGGAGCCGATGCGATCAACTGGAAGAAAGGGTATCAGTGATGGAAGATGAAATGAATGAAATGAAGCGAGAAGGGAAGTTTAGAGAAAAAAGAATAAAAAGAAATGAACAAAGCCTCCAAGAAATTTGGAACTATGTGAAAAGACCAAATCTACGTCTGATTAGTGTACCTGAAAATGACGGGGAGAATGGAACCAAGTTGGAAAACACTCTGCAAGATATCAAGGAGAACGTCCCCAATCTAGCAAGGCAGGCCAACATTCAAGTTCAGGAAATACAGAGAACGCCACAAAGATACTCATCGAGAAGAGCAACTTCAAGACACATAATTGTCAGCTTCACCAAAGTTGAAATGAAGGAAAAAATGTTTAGGGCAGCCAGAGAGAAAGGTCAGGTTACCCACAAAGGGAAGGCCATCATACTAACAGCTGATCTCTCGGCAGAAACTCTACAAGCCAGAAGAGAGTGGGGGCCGATATTCAACATTCTTAAAGAAAAGAACCTTCAATCCACAATTTCATATCCAGCCAAACTAAGCTTCATAAGTGAAGGAGAAATAAAATACTTTACAGACAAGCAAATGCTGAGTGATTTTGTCACCACCAGGCCTGCCCTAA
>NW_026652291.1:19453490-19530883 GCF_009828535.3 Hylobates moloch
AATGTACAAAAATCACAAGCATTCTTGTACACCAATCACAGACAAACAGAGAGCCAAATCATGAGTGAACTCCCATTCACAATTGCTTCAAACAGAATCAAATACTTAGGAATCCAACTTACAAGGGATGTGAAGGACCTCTTCAAGGAGAACTACAAACCACTGCTCAATGAAATAAAAGAGGATACAAACAAATGGAAGAACATTCCATGCTCATGGGTTGGAAGAATCAATATCGTGAAAATGGCCATACTGCCCAAGGTAATTTAGAGATTCAATCCCACCCCCATCAAGCTACCAATGACTTTCTTCACAGAATTGGAAAAAACTACTTTAAAGTTCATGTGGAACCAAAAAAGAGCCCGCATCGCCAAGTCAATCCTAAGCCAAAAGAACAAAGCTGGAGGCATCACACTATCTGACTTCAAACTATACTACAAGGCTACAGTAACCAAAACAGCATGGTACTGGTACCACAACAGAGACATAGATCAATGGAACAGAACAGAGCCCTCAGAAATAATGCCGCATATCTACAACTATCTGATCTTTGACAAACCTGACAAAAACAAGCAATGGGGAAAGGATTCCCTATTTAATAAATGGTGCTGGGAAAACTGGCTAGCCATATGTAGAAAGCTGAAACTGGATCCCTTCCTTACACCTTATACAAAAATTAATTCAAGATGGATTAAAGACTTACATGTTAGACCTAAAACCATAAAAACCCTAGAAGAAAGCCTAGGCAATACCATTCAGGACATAGGAGTGGGCAAGGACTTCATGTCTAAAACACCAAAAGCAATGGCAACAAAAGCCAAAATTGACAAATGGGATCTAATTAAACTAAAGAGCTTCTGCACAGCAAAAGAAACTACCATCAGAGTGAACAGGCAACCTACAGAATGGGAGAAAATTTTTGCAACCTACTTATCTGACAAAGGGCTAATATCCAGAATCTACAATGAACTCAAACAAATTTACAAGAAAAAAACAAACAACCCCATCAAAAAGTGGGCAAAGGACATGAACAGACACTTCTCAAAAGAAGATGTTTATGCAGCCAAAAAACACATGAAAAAATGCTCATCATCACTGGCCATCAGAGAAATGCAAATCAAAACCACAGTGAGATACCATCTCACACCAGTTAGAATGGCCATCATTAAAAAGTCAGGAAACAACAGGTGCTGGAGAGGATATGGAGAAATAGGAACACTTTTACACTGTTGGTGGGACTGTAAACTAGTTCAACCATTGTGGAAGTCAGTGTGGCGATTCCTCAGGGATCTAGAACTAGAAATACCATTTGACCCAGCCATCCCATTACTGGGTATATACCCAAAGGACCATAAATCATGCTGCTATAAAGACACATGCACACGTATGTTTATTGCAGCACTATTCACAATAGCAAAGAGTTGGAACCAACCCAAATGTCCAACAACAATAGACTGGATTAAGAAAATGTGGCACATATACACCATGGAATACTATGCAGCCATAAAAAAATGATGAGTTCATGTCCTTTGTGGGGACATGGATGAAACTGTAAAACATCATTCTCAGTAAACTATTGCAAGGACAAAAAACCAACACCGCATGTTCTCACTCATAGGTGGGAATTGAACAATGAGAACTCATGGACACAGGAAGGGGAACATCACACTCCCGGGACTGTTGTGGGTTGGGGGGAGCGGGGAGGGACAGCATTAGGAGATATACCTAATGCTAAATGACAAGTTAATGGGTGCAGCAAACCAACAGGGCACATGGATACATATGTAACAAACCTGCACATTGTGCACATGTACCCTAAAACCTAAAGTATAAGAATAAAAAAAAATAATAAAAAATAAAAATAAAAAGAGCCTGATGGAGATCAGGAAACTGCTCCCACAGACACACAGTGGCATGAGGCCACTGGGGTTGTAGGCCCCTGGGGTTCTGTAATGAATTACAATGCAGCCATGGCTGATTGACAGAGATAAGCACACCTGGACTGCTTTCCAGAATGGCTGTGCTAGTTTATCCTTCCAATAGGTCTAGAAAAGGGCTGTTGCTTCCTCTTATCCTTGTCTACAGCATTGGTCATATTATCACATTTTCTAAGTTTTCTTAATGTGATGTCGTAGCTTATTTCATTTTGAATTTCTTACAAACAAATCTCTTCATGCTGGGCATGGTGGCTCACGCCTGTAATCCCACCACCTTGGGAGGCCAAGGTGGGTGGATCATGAGGTCAGGAGATCGAGACCATCCTGGCTAACATGGTGAAACCCCGTCTCTACTAAAAATACAAAAATTAGCTGGGTGTGGTTGTGGGCGCCTGTGGTCCCAGCTACTCAGGAGGCTGAGGCAGGAGAATGGTGTGAACCCAGGAGGTGGAGGGTTGCAGTGAACTGAGATCGCACCACTGTACTCCAGCCTGGGCGACAGAGCTAGACTCCCTCTCAAAAAAGAAAAGAAAAAAGTCTCTTCATATATGTGTTAACCATCTGGATTTCCCCTACTTTCAAAGGCCTATTTATGTCCTTTGTATATACTTTTTTCTTTAGATTGTTTGTGTTTTATTAGATTTGCAGGACTTCCTCAAATATTCTAGATATGAAATCCTTGAAAGTTTTAGGCATTGCAGATCTCTTTTGCTAGTCTGTCACTTGTCTGTCCACATTATCTAAGGATGTCCATGGACTATTTAATTAATTTTGATATAATTCAACTTATCAATTCTCAGCCTTCATATGTTTGTGTTTTTTTTTAATTTAATCTTTTAAAAGCAATGATTCTCTAAACAAAGATTTCAAAGGTTTTATTCTATTGGCTTTCAACCTATATTTTTTCTTTTAGCTTTCTCTTTTCATACTTACAATTTTAGTACATTTAGAGTTTACTTTAAAATATGTTGTATAACTTTTCATTGGTGTTTATAAATACAATTTCTCTAAAAATTATGACTCTAAGATAATATAGCTAATTAAAAAACCAATATATTAGGTATAAACACTCAACTCAGCACATTTGTCTCTAAAGTTGTCATGTTGGGGTACCTGTTATATCTACAAATGTTTAAAACCCCTCTGGAACTGCTCCTTCAGAATTTCCTTCAGTGATTACATAACTTCTTTAAGAATATGCTTAATTGTGAAAAATTGAATCTGTATTTTGAAAATCACTCAAAATAAAGTGGTTGATTAAGGTCAGGAAAAAAAAAACACAATGAGGTATCTCATTACAGAGATAAACATTTGGAAGAATTGGAAAATGATGTGGGGAAACAGAACCTCTAATATTGATGGAGAATACATAAGTAAACATTTCACTGAGCCTATTTGGTAATATACACCAATAACTTAAATGGTTCTATCTTTAAATCCAGAAGCTCCATTTCAACAATTCTATTCTTCATGAATATTTACACATGTGCACAATCATATGAATATGTAAGAAGGTTTATTGTGATACTGTCTCATCATTCTGAAATATTGGAAATGACCCAAGTGTCCTTCGAAAGGAGAACTGTATGTTATGTATCCATAGAATAGTCATAATATGAAATACGATGCAGGTATAAAAAAAAGTCTTTATGCATTGACATTAAAACATCTCCACATCATTTTTGTTGTATATCAAACCGAGTCTCCTAACACACATATTATGATCCTATTTACATCTAAAAAATAAATGTTTTGTGTAAATTGTACACATGTAAATGCATAGAAAGACTTGATCAGCGGATATCTCTTGGGAGGAGATTGAATAAGGAAAAGAAAATGGAGAAGATTCCATATTTATGACTTTCAATATAGTTTGAATATTTTATAATGCAAAATATATCTATTTTACTATAAAAAGACAAAAATAAATCTATTTTAAAAAACATTTCCGCATTTTGAAGCCAGGACCACAAAACTCTGCTTTGAAGTGAAAATACTGAAATTTTTAATAACTTAAATACCCTTTGGTTCATACCATTTCTCCTTGCCAGGAAGCAGTAACATGGCTGTGATCATTATGTAAATTATGTAAATTAAATATATGATACAAAATATGTAACAAAGACAACATTTTTAACGTGATTGCTACTAATGTCTTATAGTCTACTTTGCAACACATAGCGTTTCACTTGAAACCATTCCAAGATTCCATGACTATATTAAATTTAATTGTAACTTTAAATTTTTGAAAGTGAGAAGAGTAATCCGTTGATTGTTCCTATTTCCCCTCTGTACTAGGTTTTTAAATTCTTGATCAATTGTGTTAGACACCACCTTGGGTTTGTCCTCCCCTTCCTCAGCAAAGCAATCCAGTAATGAGACTAAATTTAGGAGCACTTCCTTTCATTCTAGCCTTCCTTGGCTTGGTTTCACATCAGTGGCTCCATTATGCACTCCTACGGACCTGTAAAATAACTTCTTTCTTTGCTTTGGAATTATTTGACTCTCCTGCATTAAATAGCCATCCTCCTAGGCTAATTCAAAGTATATCTAAGATAAAATTCAACCTTAAAAAATAAAGCACTTACATGGACATCTCAGGATTAAAGAAAAACATCACTAAGTTGACTTGGCATATAATGTTTCTATGACTGCAAAAGCAGAAGGAAGAATTTCATCAAGACCCAGTGTGAGTAACAACAAAATAATACGATTGTGGTGAGCCTTAGCCCAACGGCGACATCCAGGAAACTGACAGAGCCGAGGCAGCTCCTAGGATGTCAACGCAAAGGTTGACAGAGCCTGCCAAGGAACCAGATGCTGATGTCAGACAGAGACAGGAAAAATGGACCACAGTTTGTTATCTGTTTCCTGTGATTAGAATCAGCATCACCCGTCACTCTCTTTTTCAGATTAATTAATAAAGTCTGGTGTGAAGAATTTCAATAAAATATTTGTTCAAAAGGGAGAAAAGAAACATCTGCTTTAGAATTGTTTTCCCCTTTAGTCAGAGTCTGTAAAATGTGTGTATGTTGGTTTTTTTCTGTGCCTACATTTGGTGGACATTAAAACAACGTTTAAGCACAGTAAAATGTAGTATTGTTTACCTCCTATTTTAGAAGATACTCTTCTCAATATTGGTGCCAGTGTCACCATTTAATATATATTTTTTACCTTTTCCTTCTCTCTCTCTTTCTTTTTTCTTTCTTTTCTCTCTCCTTCCTTCCTTTCCTTCCTTTCCTTCCTTTCCTTCCTTCCCTTCCCCTTCCTTCCTTCCTTCCTTCCTTCCTTCCTTCCTTCCTTCCTTCCTTCCTTCCTTCCTTTTCTTTCTTCTACAAAGCAGATCTTTATGTCTTGGATATTTTCTTTAAGAAGTAAAACTGGCCAGGCGCGGTGGCTCACGCCTGTAATCCCAGCACTTTGGGAGGCCGAGGCGGGCGGATCACGAGGTCAGGAGATCGAGACCATCCTGGTTAACACAGTGAAACCCCATCTCTACTAAAAATATTACAAATTAGCCAGGCATGGTGGCAGGCACCTGTAGTCCCAGCTACTCGGGAGGCTGAGCCAGGAGAATGGCGTGAACCCGGGAGGCGGAGCTTGCAGTGAGCAGAGATGGCACCATGGCACTCCAGCCTGGGCAACAGAGCGAGACTGTCTCAAAAAAAATAAAATAATAATAATAATAATTAGAAGTAAAACTCTGTATTAAGACCAATCACACCTTTCATGGCAGCAAGCTCAAATGAAACCATGGTAAACTGTGAAAACCAGAGGTGTCTGTGACCTAAAACAATTTTTTAACCTCTTAAATGCAAGAGCTATGCGAAGAATGCGGGTTTTCTTTTCCCTCCAACCTCTTGCATGACAGTTACTCGTTGATTAGAAAAAACACAGTATGGCCAAATGCTAGTACAAATTGTAATCAAGTTTAGAGTTTGTAAATTAAAAACCTATTACATAATAGAAAAGTTTCCTCTTTTCTGTAGAAACATGAAAGCAACACATACTTGAATAATGATTTACAGTCTAGCTGTACATGTGTACGTGTATACTACCTTATTTAGTCTTTACAACAAAATTGAGAGATGCAGAAACTGGATATCATAGACTTACCCAAAGGCAAACAGCAAAAAAGTCATGGAACTCAACTTCTGGATTTTCTTTTCCAGTTCCAGGACTCTTTCAGTTACACTACCAAAGCTTCAGACAAAAAAAAAAAAAAAAAAAAGCACCTATTAGAGAAAAAAATACATGAAAGATGTATACAAATATTGGTACAACTTTTCAAAAGGATGGGTCAAATACAGTTCTTTCTTAAGGAAGAAGAATTAAATGAATAGACAAACACACATTATTCCAACCGGCAGTTTCATTATCTCCTTTTTCCCCATGTGCTTTAAAGGATGTGTCAGACTGCATTAGGATTATTTAAACAAGGATGTGTCATTTGAGTCACTAATATTAGATTACTTTGTCATCCATCATCTCATAGGTTTTACAATCCTATTTTCATAAAAAGAGAGTAACCGATGCACTCAAGTTCAGTTAGGAGTAGCAGAGCCAGTACACAATTAAGGCATTCTTTATCTGAGTCCATTCACTGACTATCTCTTCCTCTATCTTAGTTATCTCTATTTATCTCTAGTCATCTACTTATCTATCAAAATATAATTCACTACAATATCCTTTTCTGGGAAAATTATATACACATTCTTCCACCACCTCTATGAGGGTGCACACAGACAATACCTCAATGACACGGTCTAGAGAGGTGGCCTCTGAGGACGTCTTACCTGTGGCATTTTAAGATGGATGCCTGTGCTTTCTTAGTCAATAGTTAAAGACAGAAAAATAAACCAATTACGTATGAAATTGAGAATACCGATTATTTACTATTAACATATACACAAATTTAGCTTATTTTAAAGGAGAGGTCATCATATACTTTTCTGAGAAAGGAGCACTCTCTCCAGATAGTTAAAATATTTAGAAACATGATTTCTCAGTGAGAGTATTATTTATGCTTTGAAGATCTGCCCTGAAGCCATTTTGAAATCTGCTTATCAATCTTTTAAATGCAACTGAAATCTTCTGTCTGCTTCTCATGAGAGTCCGTAGAGCAATTAAGGAACTTGTAGAACATTTTTTCCTAATCCTGAGTCATGCTCCTTTTTAAGTGGAGAGGGCTCTATATATGAAGAAGCTTCAGGATAGACTATTCCATATCTAAAGTAAAATCAGAGAGGGCTAGAAGGTTTCTTTCACAGCTGTTGAAGATAAGGCTAAGAAACTATATCCAGTGCCTAAGACAGAATCGCATCCACCATGAGTGATAACAGAATTTACCTGAAAATTTAAAGGTTGAGGACTAACCTGTAACCACTAGAATTACTTTTTTTTTTAATCTAGTGGTTTATTTACCTAAATTATTTTGTTAAGTAAATTACGAAATGTGTAAAGCATAAAACTATAAGGTGCTCTTTAATTTTAGTGATATTATAATAAATTTAAAGATATCTTAAATTTACCCTATATGAGTAAGATATAAGATGAGATTCATCAACTGATGACAACAACATAGTTGTATTTACAACTGGCAACACATATTCAGGCACTTTGAAAATTTCTGGCCATATATGCTATGTACACTGTGAACAAGGAATCCAAGTGACAAAACTGGGGCAAATATAACACTTCGATCAGCTGATAATGACTTTATATGCAATATTGTTATTTCACAAGTAGCTCAGTGACTTTGCATAGCATTTAGTTTCAATAACCAGGTTTGATATTTAACTGAAGGATTTCATTTATTTTTTTTCTTTAACATTGGCCTTTCTGAATATTTATTTTAATCTTACTTCTCTATTATTGTATCTTTCTTAGTCTGCTCAGGACTCCATGGACTGGGTGGCAGGTTAGAAGCTAGAAATCGGGTGCCAGCATTGTTGGTTTCTTGCCAGAAGTGCCTTCTTGCTATGTTCTCACATGGCAAAGAGAGAAAGAGACAGCAAGCACCCTGTCACTTTTTTTATGAAGGCCACCAATCCCATCGTTGGAGATTGAGGACATTAATTTCTACTCTCATGACCTCATTTAAATCCAGTAGTCTCCCAAAGACCCCATCTTCAAATACCGTGACACTGGGGGTTAGGGGTGGTTACAGACTGCAGATTTATGTCCTCTCAAAAGTCATGTGTAGAAACCTAATTATGAATGTGATGGTATTTGGAGGTGGGTTCTTTGAGAGATGATGAGATCTGGAGGGCAGAACATTCATGAATGGGATTAGTACTCTTATGAAAGGGATTCCCGAAAAGTCCCTCACTCCTTCTGCCAGGTGAGGACACAGGGGAAAGACAATCATTTACGAAAAACAAAACGGGCCCTCACCAGACATTGAATCTGCTGGCACCTTGATCTTGTATTTCCCAGCCTCCAGAACTATCATAAATCAATTTCTGTTGCTTATAAGCCAGCTAATCTATGATATTTTGCTATAGCAGCCTGAGCTGTCTAAGATAGATCTCAACATATGCATTTTGGAGAGAAACAATTCAGTCCATAGCATTTCATCCTGGACTCCAAAATTCATGTCCTGTGTCATTCTCATATCCGAAATACATCCTTTTCATTCCAATAGTCCTTTAAAAGTATGTTAACAATTCTGAACATTTATAGCAATGATTTTATGATATGTGGTCATAAAATATTATACTAAAAATCATGATTAAGTATATGGAATTAATTTCTATGTTGCCACTTAAATACAAAAATATACAGAATTATTCACATATTTTTAAATAATTTGAAATCAGTAGAAATGTGTTTAGCATCCCTACCTATGATAAGGCTAAGAAGCTGATGAGCATGAGCAAACATAACATCTTGCATATTAAAGCAATGAACTGGTAATATGATTATGCCAATGCTAGACATATTTAGTTCACACACATTTACAACTAAACCAATATTGGAAACAACCTAAATATAAAATAATTGGGCTTTATACCTTCCTAGGAATATCTATTACGATTGCCAAACTATACTTCTGCAGAATTTTAATTATTTAAAATCAAGCACAATATGCGGCGTTATGTCTTTACATGTTTGAACACAGAACATGTGAGTGTCGTAATTTTACATGTGTGTATGTGATCTACTTAAGAATAACTGTTTTTTAAATTTAGTACCATTAACCTTCAGCAACATTGGAGTGAGGGGCACTAACTCCGTAAGCAGTTAAAAACCTGTGTATAAATCTTGACTCCCCGAAAACTTAACTACTAATAACCCACTGTTGGCTGGCAGCCTTACTGATAACACAAACAGTCAATTAACACATATTTTGTATGTTACATGCATTACTTACTGGAATTCCTTTAAATTTTTTAAAATAAATTAACTTTTTTTTCCCTTCTCTATACATACACAAACATATGTACACACACACACACCCCCTACTGGGTTTGTCGTTCTCTAGAGAACCCTAATACGCTATCTTTCAGAGAAAAGCAAGTGCTAAACTATTTATGTACCAAAACTCAATCCCTGATACCTGGTCTAAAATAAAGAAAATATTTGAAATTATAACTTTCAGAAAATACAAGATAACGCCTAAATAATTTGCCACTAGAAACAAGGAAAATATGTTCTCTGCAGACGTGATCGGCCGAGGGCTTAATCCCAAAAAAACTCCAATTATGCTTCCATTGATATTTTGTTTCCTATAAAAGAAAAATAACGAATAAATAGAAACTGAAAAATATTTTGTTCTGGGGCAATCCTTTTCTTACAGTTTCCATCATAGGTATGATTATCTATCTGTGAAAGATAAGGACCCATCTTGGTGAAATTTCTTACGAAGTTGGCAACTTTATGTTTTATCTTTTCCTGTTTGGTTTATCTTTCCCATTTCCTATAATATACATCATATTTTTTTCTGGCTGTGCACTTAACAGGCTTCCCAAGTTTAATTTTTGTCTAGTGGGAGCAGTATGTTTTCTTGGTTTTGAGGTTGACACTCTTATTGGATACTGACCATATGTTTTTGCAATATATATTATACCAAGTTCCTGTTTTCTCAGTGCATATTTTTATATGTAGGGTTAACTAGAGTAAAATAAACAGATTAAATTATATTTCAGTCATAGCCTGGATTAATTTTCACTTAAATTTACTTCAAACTAAATGTTTCATCCCTATTCATCTTTATTCATTCAACTGTATCCCATGGATGCTCGCCATTTAAACACCTGGTAGTTTTCCCTTCTTGGCAGATTCTTGGACTCGTCCTAGCTTTTCAAATGTTTTAGTAGAATTAAGAACATTATTATTCTCAAAGGTGAGGAGGGCTTGGGGGAAATTTTAATGTAACTTATTTTCATTGCCAAAGATATGCTATGGGTTTAAGAGGTAAATTTCATAGCTACAACCCCTCCACTCTGGGTTCCATACTTGTTATGAATGTAAATCTTCACAGTGCCTTTGTGAGGACTTAGAAGGTGGAAGTGTCATAGAGTTAACAGAAAGCATCAATAAATAGCAGTGGCTTCAATGTCTGAATAATGCTTTCACTATAAACTAAGAAGTTTGGAACACCCAAAAATATAATTCATGTAACACAACATTAACATTGCATTTTACTTTACTTGTGTACACCCTGAATACATAGTTTAATAACTTAAAAATTGTGAGTTGTATTCATATGTTATTTCCACAAAAAGTGACAGTATTTTGATAATTTTCCCTTCCCAATCCATGTTAATTTCTATCTGACTATGCTGTACTTTAGCATAGTATGATCAGATAGACCATGCTATGTTTGGTAAAACTATTTTGTACAATTTA
Source organism: Hylobates moloch (assembly GCF_009828535.3). NCBI lineage: Eukaryota > Metazoa > Chordata > Mammalia > Primates > Hylobatidae > Hylobates > Hylobates moloch. Next base: position 19,464,281 of record NW_026652291.1, read on the forward strand.
ACAATTCATTCAATAAATTCTACTGCTAATCTGCAGTAATGATAGATTATTATCAATAACAATGATGGGTACAAAAACAGTAGTTAGAAAGAATGAAGGAGATTTAGTATTTGACAGCACAACGGACTGACTATAGTCAATAATAATTTAATTGTACCTGTTAAAATAACTAAAATCATATAATTGGATTGTTTGTAACACAAAGGATAAATGTATGAGGTGATGGATACCCCATTTGCCATGATGTGATTATTACACATTATATGCCTGTATCAAAATATCTCATATACCCCATCAATAATACACCGACTATTTAGCCACAAAAATTAAAAATTAAAAAGATCAATAGTAATGGGAAAAAAAAACTACCAGCCTTCTCTCTGCATCACTGCAGTGACGTGTCCTACATTCTAACAGAGCAGAATCCCCTATTAGAGGTAGGTTTTGCCGCAATCTAGATTATTTTTTTCTGGATAAAGATTTCACACCAAACAGAAAAAGACAAGAACAAATCACAACAGGTTTTGCAAACAGCTCCTGCAACCACAAATGTAATATGTTCAGTGTGGAAAGCACTGTTAATGATGCATACATTTTCTCAACCACATCCACAAGTTAATCAAAACCACTGTCAATGGAATTATTTTTGCAAATAAAGATCATACATATGTACACACACACACGTGACAAACAGTAGATGTAACACTCTGTAATACTGTATATTTAAATAAAGATTAAATATGTAAGAAAATTGGCCTAATTAAATAAATATGCACATGGGGAATTCAAGGTTACACTCTAAGGTCTGTACTTCTAACTGCTAACTGACACTTAAGAGAGCTAGCCTAAAAGAGATAATATCATTTGGCAAAGCACTAAAATAGAGTCAAACTGTTTCCACAACACCATGAAAACACATTAGTTTAGTGAGCTACAGGTCTATCAAACTTTGGCTTGGTACATGCATATAATAAATATTCTATATCAATTTAAGCTAAAGAAAAAATTTATTTGGCAAAATATAGACAAAACCTCTGTTTGAATTACTGTACCTCATCCCATTTCCCATTTTAATTGATTTTTCAGCAAATTTTGTCCTCCCTGGAAGTACACTCTTAATTTACAGCACTTTTTTTTTTTTAACTTTTAAGTTCAGGGCTATAAGTGCAGGTTTGTTGCATAAGTAAACTTGTGTTGTGGGGGTTTGTTGTACAGATTGTTTCATCATCCAGGTTTTAAGCCTATTTCCCATTAGTTGTTTTTCCTTATCCTCTCTGTCCTCCCACCCTTCACCCTCTGAAAAGCCCCAGTGTGTGTTGTTACCCTCTATGTGTCCATGCGTTCTCATCATTTAGCTCCCGCTTATAATTGAGAGTGTATATTTGGTTTTCTGTTCCTCTGTTAGTTTTCCAGGGAAAATGGCCTCCTGACCCATCCACGTTCCTGAAAAGGACATGATCTCATTCTTTTTCATGGCTGCATAGTATTCCATGTATGTACCACATTTTCTTTATCCAGTTTATCACTGGTGGACATTTAGGTTGATTCCATGTCTATGTACAGCACATTTCTTTAAGACAAAATAAGTGATCAAGGATAACAAATATTTTATACATATAAATGTGCATGTGTATATACATAAACAACTCAGTGATTTTTTTAAAACTATAATATACTAGTACCAACTTACATACTTTGTACTTGCACTAAAATTTGTTTCAAATTTAATTATGTGTATCTAAAATTTGTGTAATTTAAACAAATCATAATTAAAAATCATACACAAAGTATTATGTACAAAAAATGTTTGTGTCTGTGTATGCACATTCAAATATTTAACTTAAAGTACCAAACCATTCATTAAAAATATATAGAAGATAAATTATCTTTACATTCAGTTTAAGAGTTTCCTAAAACTTTAAGTCAAGATGTTGAAATAACTGTTGAGAGTTATAATCATAAAACTGTATATGTAAATGGATTTCTACTTTTAAAATGTTTAAAAACTTCTTTTCTTGCACACCATTGTCCATGATATTGAGCAGGGAAGAATATATTTTCCACATAACTCTGAGAATGCAATATTGAGCTTGTTTTCTGTATGCAGAGGAAGGTAATGTCAATGGAGCCTACTAGATGGGGATGCTCTCACGTTTGATGTTAGCAGGTTGTTTTACCTTTAGTTTGGTTAAGGTTGGTTGCTGAGCTGGAGATAAGCAAAAAGAAAACTCCCATCAAATAACACAGTTTGAATAAACTGAAGATATACTAGAGCTTGACTCATCCATGCCATGCCTGTGAATTCAGATATAAACCATAAATTCAATTATTTTGTAAAGATATCACAAAGTTTGTTTACATAGCTGAAAAGATCTGACTTAATAAAATCCAGTAAGTAGGAAAAGAAACATTCTTACAGTTTTAAATCTGTTACCACCATAATAGGGTCCTGGAATGTTAAGATGAACCCAAATTTTCTCAATCTTATTTTATTATTAGACTCATTTTTGTTTGTACAGATACGTAATTCTGAAATACTCCATAATTCTATAAAAATTTAAAAATATTCATTTTCCTTCCCTCTGCCTTATGAATAGTATAATTATATAACTTCACATAAAAAACTGTGATAGTTCAGGTTCTTTGAGAAGCAGACTCCAAGGCTAGATTTAACATGCAGTGATTTTGTTGGGGAAAACCCCTGAGGAAGAAGATAGAAAAAGAGTCATGGAATAATAGGAGAGCTGTTGATCCACAGTATGGGTCTTACACCCAACTGAAGAAGACAGAAAAGGGGAGATGTTGTAAATATTCTGAACAGCTTGCAAAGTAAGGCAGTTTGGCAAAGTCATCAAAGGGTTCTTGAACCAAAGTCAACCAGCTCGGGAGTCCTATGGTTTCCAGAAACAAACCAGTCTTGGTATCCCCATCCTGCTCAGTCCATTGCATGGAGCAGCCTATGGGAAATACAGGTTTTGGTCAGTGTGGCAAGGGATTTTTGTTCCATGCAGCAGGAAGCAGCTAGAACTGTTGCTCCATTACAGTCCCTTCAGTTGGAAGCTCGAAAGGAACATTTGCATGGTTGCCACAGATACAGTTCGCTAAAGAAAATATTCTTCAACCTTGATTTTATATGTGACAAACTAGAATCAATCCCTGAAATAAGAGTCACGATCTAAACTGTAGATTCTACAAGATGGAAGAAATCCAGTTATACTGAAAAGCACATGAAATGATGTCACGATATGAATAATATGTCACTCTGCGTGGAGATCAGCCTAGTCTCACTCATGCCCTCTCCCTCTAGTGTGGGAAAACAAGAGGAACCTTCAAAATTTCCTAACTGCACAAAGAAATTGGTGGAAATTCACTTCATTTTGAAGCTCGAGGTTTCTATGTGGTTGATTTAATCAAAATATTAATGTTATTTTTCTAGAAGAAGAAAAAGTGAAAATATAAAAATCATGCTGATTGGATTTGAATAGATTGTATTGATCATATATGAATATTATCTTTCATCCAGATTGGAAAGTACTGTTTTGAAATCCAGTCCTTCACACTTCCAAACTCATCATTTTTAATAAATAAATGTCATTTTGACTTTTTTTTTTTTTCTGGTCAGGAAGAGAAACAAGAAGTTTCTTTCTGCAAACTTCCTAAAAGGTGCCATGTGTTTTCCTAAAACCAAGGTGAGATAACTCAATAAATTCTATTAAAAAATCGCTTAGTACTGACTATTAATGTAGAGCCCTAGAAAAGCATCTTTTGATATGTTTCTATAATATTTGCCTTGATCGTTTTTAAAGAAATAATAATATGAAGCTACCAAACCATGAGAAATTCATCTTCAATACTTTAATGTAATTAGTTCCTAATACCCTTTCTAGTTTCTCTGGATATTCTTAAGTTTTGAAGCCAATTTAAAGCAATGTTTTAATTATTAAAACATGTAGCTTAATGGGAGTTCTTTAGCATTTTAGTGAAAACACCTAACAAATCCCTTTCACTCTCAATCTTCTGATGTCTGTATTTAATTTTCATCTTTCCACAAACCAGGCATGCATTTGCCACAGAGCCATGAAGTAAGATAATCACTGTTACACAGTAACACACATCCTGGACCTGCAATTTTGTGTCTCAGGAGAAAGAAATCAAATCTTCCTTCACAGACCTTTGAGGCAGCAGGCACTGGGTATCCACTGAGGATACCTAATACATTTCTCCAGTACATTTCCCTGTTTTTTCATTCCATGTGCTATTTTATTCCATAATAATAAGAAAAATACGGTACTTAGAGCCCGAGTTTTACAAACAGCGAAGCAGATACTGTTATTTTGTCAGATGATTAAGCTGTCTTTTAGGACTAGTTCAGGTATTTTCCAAGGCATCATAATTCCTTTGGTCACGAGGGTGTGACATATTTAGCTACATATTATGTGGCAAAGTAGAAACAGAGCAGGATGAGGTTCTCAGAATGGACACATAATCTGGTTTGCAAACAACAGAGGATTTAATTCATTTCTTTCAACAACTGATCAGGCTAAATTCAGTCTTTTGCTTCCTTCCTTTAAAAAATTTTGAGTATAAATTTAGCTGGGTGTACCATCAGAAGTCTATCCCACGTGCTAACATAGTTCAATATTCGTTTCATTGTGTTTTGCTTTATTTTAGGAAAATTCTAAAATAGAACTACCATATGATTCAGCAATCCCACTTGTGAGTATATATTCAAAGAAAATGCAATCAGTTTGTCAAAGAGGAAATTAAATCAGTATGTTGAAGAGATATCTGCATTCCCGTGTTCATTGCGGCATTATTTACAACAGCCAAGATATAGAGATGACCTAAATGTCTGCTGACAGATATATGGATAAAGAAATTGCAGTACATTGATACAATGGGATATTATTCAGCCAAAATGAGGAAAGCCTGTCATTTTCAATTATATGGATGAACTAGAGGACATTATGCTAAATGAAATAAGCCAGGCACAAAAGGACAAATACTGTATTTTCTCATTCATATTGTGGTATCTAAAAAATGTTGAACTCATACAAGCAGAGAATAGAACAACGGCGTCCAGGGTTTGGACAGGGTGTATGAAATGGGGAGATGATGGTTAAAAGGTAAAAACTTTCAATTCTGACATGAACCAGTTCTAGAAATCTAATGAACAACATGGGTAGTGATGATAACTGTGTTAATTTGACTGCAGTAATGAATATACAATCTATATGCATATAAAATCACATTGTACATCCTAAATATATTCAGTCTTTATTTTTCAAGTAAATATTTTAGAATTTAAAAAAAATAGAAACTCTTTTATTGATTGACAAGAGAATAGTTTCTAAGAGAGCTAGATTAAAATATACATTATGCTAGCACTGGATAAGTGAATCAAGTCTTATGTTAACATTAGTTGACCAACACTGTTTTCTAATAGGTTTATCAGAGGCATATATAGATATTGGATAATCTCATTTTTGTTCTCTTTCACTTAGATCAGAATCTCTTAACATTCAAAAAATGACTGAAATGTGTGCATTTCAAGAAGTGGAAAACAGGTTACAACCTTTTGTCAGATTCTCAAAGAGATTCTTGATCAGAAAAGATTCTGAACCTCTGTGTAGAAGTAACATGTTTTTATCCAACATTGCACAGTGGTTCTTGACTGTTCTTTAGAACTAATGTTCTTCATTTTGACTTGTACAAATTGTGGAAGTCCAGTAGGAGTATAGAGGCAGACTTTGTAATATATTCCAAAACATTTACAAGTTGAAAAATCTGCTTCAATGAGTGAGCTGCTGTGGTAGAATTCCAAGATGGCATTCCAATGTTCCAATCCCCAGGTTATTCAATAATATGACTCTAGGTATTGCTGTGAGGGGATTTTGAAGATGTAGTTAAAGCCCCCAATTGGTTGACTTTTTACAATACGGAGAGCATTTGGGTGAGACTGATCTAATCACATGAGCCCTTTAAAAGCAGAATTTTCTCGGGCTAGTAGCAGAATGGGAATTGGAAATTTGAAGTGCAAGAAGGAACCAATGTGAAGAAGATTCTCCCTTGCTGAGATGGAGTGGGGCACATGGCAGGGATCTAAGAGTGGCCTCCAGAAGCTGAGAGTGGTCCCTGGTTGACAGCCAGGAATGCAGTGGATACCTTTGTCTACTACTGCAAGGAAATGAATTCTGCCAACAGCCTGAGTGAGCTTGGAAGCATATCTTTCTCTAGTCAAGACTCCAGGTAAGTACACATCTGACAACAACTTATTTTCAGCTTTATAAGATCCTAGAGAGCCAAGTGAAAATTTGCTGGAATTCTGACCCAGGGAACTGTGAGATAATAAAATTTTGTCATTTTAAGTTGCTAAATTTATGGTAATTTGCTACATAGCAAAAGAAAAAGTTGCTAATAAGTAACTTCAAATCTTTCATTTGTTTTCATGAAATCTGGATACCTACATACTGAAATTTAAGAAATTTAGAGCTATTGATAGCTTAGTGGTTTTTTTTCCTTGCCACAGAAAATATATCAGGCTAAAATAAAATAAGAAGATAAAAGAAAGGTGAATCACTAAGTTATCTTTTGGTCATTTTCTGTTTAAAACCAAGAGCAGTCTGGGGGAAAAAAAAAGTCAGTTTCATCATCCTAAAGGATGAACAATTATACTTAAAGTTATTGGAAAGGGATCACCACTACAATTTCAGTTTGTTTAATGACTTCTAGTAGTTTTTAATGTTTAAATTCTGCTCTCTGAGCTCACATTCTTATTATACATTTGTTTTAAATATAATCAATTTATGATTATGAATTTATGTATGAAGTTTTAAAACCATAAGAATAAATTTGGTTGCATCTTATAAATATAGATTTCAAAACACATTTAAAAGAAATTTATGATTCTGTGCTCAGAAAATACAGAAAAAAAATCTGTATTTTTCACATAACTGTAGGTGGTTCTTACAGACACAAATATTTGGGAAATTTTCCTTATAGCTATTGCAAACTTATTGGAAAAATCTGACCTGCTTATCTCTACTATGTTGCATATAAAGGAAAGATTGCTGATGCTCAAAGGAAGTTCTCATCTTGCAGGGAGGAGAACATAGAAGCATTAATGGATATGTAAATATACCATGTAACATATGGTAACTTAAGAGCATAGCCAATGGGAATGAATATTGGAATCCATTTGGCTAAAGGCTTTACTTTACCACAGACCACAGTGGTCAAAGAAGATCTGCTTTATTCAGTGAACCATAAACCAGACTGTTTATAAAGCATGAAACCAAGAAATTCTGAAGTGCACTCACCAAAACAATGTTTCCAGATAGCTTCCAGATATCACAGGGCATAACTGCAAAAAAAGAAGTTTGCTTTTCAGCCTTTTTTTCTGTCAACTGCACCCATTGAGTGTTTTGTGCCTCACTCTTCTTCTGTTCCCACTTTTTCAGGCATTCAATAAATCTCTCTCAAAACCTTACTATTAAGAAATTTACCTGATAATCTCAAATTTTCACTCACTTTCCATAATAACATTTTATTTTAACCTTCTAGAAAACTTCTTAATTCAGACAAAATATGCAGAACTAGTTCTACATATAGAGATAATCTAATGTCTTAAGAATGAATTCTAGCAGGGTTTTCTTTCATATCTACAAGCAGTTTCACAAAGAAGCATTTTTACAATCCCAGTTTCAAAACCATTTCATGAGTAAGCTCTAGCACTTGATTTGGCTTTTTTTTTAGAGCTCCTGTATATCCCATAAATTAATTAATAAGCATTTATGGTAAACTTCTCAACAGCTAACCGATATCAGATATTCTTCAATAATAGAAAATATTTAATTTATTCTTATAAAAATAAATATCTGCTTATTTACTTTGTGTTTATTTCAGCCCAAATCACCATCTATAATGCATTTTATGCTTAGAATTTCTTAGCTTTGGCCCAGCGCTCTGGCTCTTGCCTGTAATCTCAGCACTTAGGAGGCCAAGGAGGGTGGATCACCTGAAGTCAGGAGTTCAAGACCAACCTGGCCAACCCCCCTCTCTACTGAAAATACAAAAACTTAGCTGGCGTGGTGGTGGGTGCCTGTAATCCCAGCTACTCGGGAAACTGAGGCAGGAGAATTGCTTGAACCCGGAGGTGGAGGTTGCAGTGAGCCGAGATCGTGCCATTGTAGTCCAGCCTGGGCAACGAGAGTGAAACTTTGTCTCAAAAAAAAAAAAAAAAAAAAAAGAAAACAGAAAAAAGAATTCCTTAGCTTTTTTACATTGTTCTTAATGTTTAATATTAAAATTGTGTACATGTTTATGCATTTTAAACATATGTATTGTTAATCACAGATGTCACCAGACTCTGGAAAACCTTCCCTAAAAATTTTGAGTCAGTATGTATATTTTTACCCTTGTTTTATTAATGAAGAAAACAAGATTTCAAAGGGGTAAAAAAATTTCTCTTGGTCACAAGGCTAATCACCAGGCAAATTAGGATTTGAATAAAATCAGTCTCATATAGAAATCAATGCTTGCTTTTAATGCCACAATAATTCCAGTTAAGAGTCAAACTTCTGTCTGTAATTGTAACTACACATAGCACAAACGTCAATAAAAAATGTTTGTCAAACATGCAAATATAAATTATGAATATTCAAACAAGTATAAATGATGAATAGCTTAAATTACTTTGTACACACACATATAAATCCAAAAATACTGCGTGTGTAAACTTTTTTAATACACAAATATTTCAGAGCAATAGATGATAGCTGGTACCATCCCAACCAGAGTATTTGCAGTTACATAATGTTTTATTGACAATATGCACTCATAAATGCAAAGTTATTTTAATTATGCAAATGAATTCCAACAAAATAAACCTAATACATTAATATACATCCTTAACCTTTCTTATCAGTAGAATTAAGTTTTATTTTTTAACAATGCCCACTAGGGGATGCTGGCGCATTGACACTAGAAAGTGGAGGACATTGGCTTCCTGTCAGGTCAAGTAAAATACTGACAGTGAACCCCCCTTTGCAGTAATTTATTTTTGTAGGTAGTTTTTAGAGAATAGAAGTCATTCACACATATTGGCACAGAATGACAGTCCTACAAAAAAATTGGAGTTTTAAGCCGACTGAATGTTTTTGCATTTTAATAATATTTTTAATAAAAGCACTTGGATTCCTGTAAAGCGGATTTGGATGAAACCATTTAGATGTCCAATACTTTTAATCAAGAGTTATTGTTTAAATGAGAACACATGGAAACAGGGAGGGGAACATCACACACCAGGGCCTGTCGGGGGGTGGGACGAAAGGGGAGGGAGAGCATTAGGACAGATGCCTAATGCTTGCGGGGCTCAAAACCTAGATGTGACGGGTTGATAGGTGCAGCAAGCCACCATGGCACATGTATACCTATGTAACAAACCTGCACGTTCTGTACATGTATCCCAGAACTTAAAGTAAAATAAAAAATAAAAAATAAAAAATGAAGAGTTCTTGTTTATGGAAACATGACATAACTATTCAACTATTAATAAGTTTTATATTAAATAGCACAGAAACAAACAGGCGTATGTGCTAAATTATCTATATATAGTTTATACATAAATCACTATTGTAGCTATTTTGGAACCTGAATTCACTATTGTTGGTAATCAAAGGGGAAAATATATAGTAATTGCTTTTAAGCAAATAAAATAATAAGTAAAAATATGAAATACTATTTAATGTCATTGATAGTAAGTTATTTTATATGTAATTAAATCATTTCTATCTGAGGAAAATGCTCAAAGTAACTCAGTAAAATACTATGTACCACAAGTTAAGTATTTTTAATGAAAAAACAAGATAAAAATGACCTGAATTTCATCATGGAGTTCTTAAGGGAAAAAGTTGAAGAATTTTATAAGAGCACATAGTTTTGTTGCATAATGTCACCCCCAAATGAGCTTGGGATTGTCCCCAAATGTTTATGTAATTGAATTACATTAAATTTTTCACTCAAGCTCATTCTTCCATTATCGGTCCAAACGTTTATTAACCTTTTTTAAAAAAATTAGTGTTATTACCTTTATTTATTCACAATTGCCTCTTTCAAGTTTAAAGCGAGCCTCATCATATTAATAATCAAGCATTTAATGAGGACATTTGCATTCACTCAATTCAGATCCCTCAAAATCTCATAGACTTTAATCATATCTTTTATCTTTCATTTTTCCAGATGAGTCATAAGAAATATTTAACCTTGTTATCATATGCAAATTCCTTGAGTCTATTGATGTGGCAATCTATTGACATGCATCTAATAAGTGCCTGATTTGCCAGTAACACTATGCCAGGAGTTTAGGTGCATAGAAACATAATAAATTGCTCTGTGTCTTAGCCTTTTCCTGTCCCATGTCTTTTCAACTTGAGGTTTTAAGTGCAAGCTTCTTCCAACCACTGAGCCATCCTCAATCAAACCTGGCAGTACATTACATAATCTTATCCTCACCAGCAGATGAGGCTTATCATGAAACTCACTGTCTTATATCAGGATATAGTACCAACTCTGTCCTTGTTTTAGTTGATCTGTCAATAGCACTTCATAGTGCCCTTTCTTTTCCACAAAATACCTACCTTTTTTTTTTTCTTATGGATTTCAAAACTCTACGATCTTTTCTCTTAGCTCAGGAGCTACTTCCCAATGTCCCTTGTTTTTGTCATTTTCCTCTAGCTCTAAATCTCTGGAATCTCCAGGGATTGGAACCAAGAGCTTTATCTTTACCATATACCAATCCATGAATCAACTCCAAAACAGATCTCTAGAAACAGACAACACTGACTACTGCCTGAAGCTTTCTCACACTAAGTTCCTGATGTGGGTCCATTAATTGTGGAGCACAGAATATATTGCACCTTATGTTTGTAACTATTGATCATCTTTTGTAAGAAAGCCTCCTTTAAAGCTGAGCTCTTTCTCTAACTCCTTTGGGTCTTCACCTATTCCTCTATTCTCTAATTTTTAGCCTGGTATTAGAGTCTTCAGGTAACTTTCAACCAAGCCCACATGCTTTAAAAAATATTTTCAGGTATAATTAAAGTACAATAAACTGCACATATTGAAACTGTACAATTTAATCAATTTTAGCATATGCATGCAACCTTGAAACCATCACTGCTATCAAGATAATAAGCATTTTCATCACCCACGATGTTTCCTCTGGACACTGTTCTTACAGAAATTATAATCTCAAAATAAAGAATAAATGTGTTTTATAATATGAGAGACATCATTGCATGAAAAGCAGTAATGGGAGATAAATAACGGTATAGATGATAAGTGATATAAAAATATATAGGAGGGAGAAATTATTGAGGGTAGGATAATTGGAAAAGGCTTCATCATTACCTATCCAATGTGTTTTCTTACATTATTTTTCTATCTGAATGTTTGTTATTGGCATTACTACTTTGTGCTTTTTTCAGATATTGATATAAAATACTCAATGCATTTTATGTTTGGATTCTTTTTGGCTTTATAGAGGAATACGTTCTCTTCTCCTTTGGCTGCTTAATCCCTTCTCATGAAAAATAACCTTGACCTTTGCATTCTGGATGTATCAAACATAAATAATTTTAGAATTTGATCTCAAATGGCCCTTTTGCAAACTTCAAAATGTTGTGTAAGTCCATTTTCTCTTTTGCGTTATTCTCACAAACATACTAAAACGTGATTTGATATCTTCTATTTATATTAGTGGTTCAAACAGTTTTAAGCATACAAATTATTTTTCTTCCTGTTTTTTAGAACATCCTGTTAGGTAGTGCTTCTTCTGTTACCAGTGACATAAATGATCTTTTGTATCGTATAACTTAAAGGTTAAAGGGTCAGCTGACTTTTGATGACATTAGATTATAAATTCAGATGATGTCATTGGACCGTCTTTCCTCAAGTCTCATCTCTGCTTCCCTTGCATTTAGGGTTGTCAGATAAAATAATGTTTCCTTAAATTTAAATTTCAGAGAGACAATAAAGAATGTTTAATATAAGTGTATCACATACATTCCATGGGACACGCTATGTTTAGTCTTGCTGTTGTCATTTTTTTTCCCCCTGTAAATCGACACAAATATCAAATTGTTCTCAGGTGGACTTTCTTCAACTGTCCACCCTTACCAAAATCTCTAAATTTATGCCCCGCAGATTAGTCACTAAAGAGAAAAGTGAGTGTCTTTTTTCTTAAAGTCTCCAATTGGGTCTTATTGAAACAAACTGAGTAATAGTCCTCAAACAATTGCTATGACCTAAGAGATAAAATATACTCATTTGTTAGGTCTGGATCATACAAGGCAGAAGGCATGAATGTGTCAGCTTCACCAAACCATGTACACTGAGAGTCATTGAGAGGCTACTGCCAGAAAAACAAGGTCCAGTGGGGAAATGTATATTAGACAACAAAAAGCAAAATATGACTAGTGGAGAACTTTCTTAATATGGTTCTACTTTTAATATCCTTGATTCATAATAATAAATCTAATATAAATTCAGGTATATTTTAAAGTGATGTGCATTTTATCAGCCACGGCTAATTCACTCTTTATATTGTATTGAACATTAATAAATATCCACAGCTCAACGTGTGGGCAGCACGGATTAACAGGCACCTTGCAGTAATTGTGTGGCAAAGAGAGCAGTTGAGTTTCTGTCAGGAAAATAGCATTTCTCACATTACACAACCCTGGAGTCTGGTCTTATCTCTATCTCTTATACCTCTGAACAAAGCAATTCAACTCTCTAAGAATCTTGAACTGCAATCTGGGAATTTAATAACCTGCTTCATTGGATTATTCAAATGATGTAAGACAATGTTTCAAATTACCATAGCATAGCAGCTGGCATATTGTAATCTCTCAGAAAGGTTAACTGGATTATTATCAGCAATGACCTTAAAATAATCTTTCAAGTTGATATGATTTGGCTCTGTGTCCTCACCCAATTCTCATCTCGAATTGTAATCCCCACATGTTAGGGAGGGACCTGGTAGGAGGTGATTGAACCATGGGGTTGGTTTCCTCCAGGTTTTTTCCATGACAGTGAGTGAGTTCTCACGAGGTCTGATGTTTTAAAAGTGTGTGGTGGTTCCCCACTCCCCTCTCTCTCCTGCTGTGCCACAGTAAGATGTGCCTTGCTTCCTCTTTGCCTTGGGCCATGATTGTAAGTTTCTTGAGGCCTCCTCAGCCATGTGGAACTGTGATTCAATTAAACCTCTTTTCTTCATAGATTACCCAATCTCGTGTCGCTCTCAGTGTGAAAGCTGACTAATACACAAGTAATACTCTTGACTTCTATATTTTTCTGCCTCAAAACACTTTTTACATGTTCACTAATTTATTATGTGTTATGTTTAGGGCCATCTCTTCCAGTAAGTTTTTAACTCCTTGAGGTCATTATTCATTAGTATGTTCTCAACATTTTCACGTGAACTTATTTTAATGTCTGTTAGGTCAGTTTTATACTTATGAAAGTGATTTTTCAAATCACAGTGCAGGATTTTTTATTTTATCCCTCTTGAATTCCAAAACCATATATATTTTTTATAACTTGGGCTGACTTTATCTGATACCTCTCTGTAGATGCACCTTGGAGCAATACCTTCATAGAATTTTCTATGGTAATGCTTAAATTCCATTTCTTGATAACATTTTCTTCATTGTATTGTTAGTATAATATTATTATTTTTACTTTTCTTCACCAAAACACAATAGCCCCTTATCTCCTGTGGCTGAGACCCTAGGATATCCTCCAATTTCTTTCTTAAAACTTAGTATTTTTTCCACCAAGGAGAATATAGTTTGAGTTGCATGCTTAGAAAATTCAATGCACACCCTCCTTCTATGGAAAAATTACAATATTTTATATATGGCCAATTGGATCATTAATTCTTTGGAACTAATCATATGCTACAGAAGATAATGAATGAACATGTCTTCACAACATTTAATTTAGTGAAGATAGAAGAAATGTGCCTAGATTTACATTTTTAACTCATGTCAACCCCATCGAGTTAAATTGATAATAGATAAGCAAATACAATTATTTGATAGAAGACTGATCGACAGACTAGATAGGTAAACTATACATGTACATCATCTAATGTACATGAGAATACATATAATAAAGTTATTAATCAAATAATATAAATCTTCAAAGGAGACCTGAGTGTTACATTGGATAGGCGTTCAAACTTATTGATGTTGACAAATTCCCCTTTCTCAGATATAGCAAATATTCATATTGACAAGAAGTCTACCTCACTTAGAATTTCAAAGTTTTAAAATTGAAAAATGTTTCTTCTCATAAAAAAATGCTGAGAAACCTCAGTTAAAAAGTCTAAAGTGCAATGTTATGGAAAACGCAAGTGATAGTGAATCTGATATCTTGCATTTGAAACCGCATTCTAATGCTACTGCTTAACCTTGGACACATTATTTGCTTGCTCAGATGGAAAGTTAACAATAAGGTGGATTCAAATTCAATTTCATCACTACTTGTTATACATCTTGGAGAAGTTATTTTTCTTCTCCGAACCTTATTTCCTGTTTGCATAAAATACTAATACAAAAACTTAAATTGAGAACTATTATGAAAATGAAATAAACTGCTATAAAATTTTGTGCATAATATCTCTCACATAATGTGTATTTATTAGTTTCTTATTTCTTCAGGTTCTTAATCAGCATCATTGGGATTTCAGTGAAAGCAGCTTATTATTAAATCCACAGAGATATATTAATGAGATAATATGTATTAAGAGTTTGCCAAATACAAATGCTGTTTTTTCCATTACAATACTAACAATCACCACACTTAGGACTACAACTACCCTTGCAATAGAAGTAAGGTACAGTTGAAAAAATGCTTAACCAGAAATAAGAAAATCTGAGTTCTAAGAGTACTTCGTTTTTAACTTATTCTCTAATATTGGGGTACAGCATTATATAGTTCTTTTCATTTCTGGTAATCAGTTTATTATTATATTCTATATCTGTAGCTATGTTTATATCATTACATGCATTAAATCTTTATTAATTCTGACATACTATAATTATGAGTAAGGCATTGGATGTTCGGTAATATTAGTGCCATCTGAAAGGCGTCAATGGATGGGGCAAATTGCTGTGTTTAGGAAAGTCTCTCAATGGAAGGAGAGGGAAGAGGAGGCAGGAATATGCAGGAGGGAGTATGCAGTCTCTGCTGAATCAGTATCAGCTGTCTTATTTGATGCTAATTAACTTTCAAACCAGAATCTACCAACACGAAGCAAATGGCTGCTGAATAGTTTTACCAGGTCAGCTGAGTTTTTCTTTCTGAACCTCAGTTTAACACTCTTCTTGATTTTCTTTTATTATGAAATTTAAAGATTTCAAATTTTATTGTAGGCAAGAAAAAAATGTTATCGGTGACTATACATTTTGCTGGTATGATAATCTTTGGTAATTTGTTCAATGTTAACTTTCTCTTTTTTCCCATGAATGGTTAAAATGTTTTTAGATATTGAATTATAGGCAATGCAATGTAATTATAACGCAGCTAAAATACACTGCCTTTACGGTTACCAGTAATGAAAGTTAATGCCATCTTGTGAAATGATCTAGTAGAGTCTTTGTCAGCACTTACACTAAAACCTCAGTTTTTAGTCATGTATAGCATCACCAAACAGGACTTCAGAGGGAATAACACCATCTGTTATTAAGAGTGATATAGCCCAAAGTTAGGGCAGACGCACAAAAATCCTTTGATCTTCAGTATTTCTTTGCTTATATTTACTATGAACTTGCCTAGTTGAGTTGATGAAAAGTATGCAACGATCAATTTGGTTTAAATCCAAACCTTGGTGGAAAAGCTGTGAATCAACTGAAGGAACTACTGATTTGTCAACTCTTGTTCTGTTTTGCCTGTGGTGTGATAACATCATGTTTGTACACAAAAATTTATCATTGTAATTTCAAAACCTGTAAAAGTCTTTCCTTTCCTGAGAAAATCTCATAGAGTTAGACTCTATTTATTAATGTTTTGTAATAAGTAACTCCTAAGAAGACAGTCAGCAAGTCAGAAAAGAAGCTGAATCCTGAAGGTAGAAACAAACATCGATCTTAACATATAAAAACGAGAGTGAGTGAATGATATATCAGCAATCATAGAATTGGGTCAATACATTAAGTTGAAAAGAAACCATAGAATAAGAAGCTCAGATACCATGCCGACTTGAACTATCATGTCACAATCTTGGAAGACTGTGTTACCAGAAAAAATAACTAATTCAACTCATTAGAATACAAGCATAAACTATTACTATACATTGTCATTATTCATGGCATTTCATGTAAGTATCTTAGAACAAGCTTAAAATTTATTAATTTTCACATTATTCTTCCAAATTTTGGAAAGTTAATATGATTACAACTACAATAAGCAATTATTTAAATGATTTTAAAAATATTCTTAACCAAAAATCTATACAAATAAGCTATTTCTGTGGCTCTGAAAGTAAAGTATATATTCTTCTCACCATATACCTTCTTTCATTCTCTCTGCCTTTTAAATTTTTATTTCTTTTGTCCATAGTCTTGCTCTGAATAATCATTAGTCCTCCAAAGTATGTTGTCATCCTCTTAATGTGACTACTTCTCAGGCATGACAGCATCTGATGAAAACAAAAACAAGGTTAAAGGTTTTTACCAATTCCTCTTCTAACAAACAAAAGGTGACTTTTTTTAAGAAAGTCTATTTATTGTTTTGAGAATCCTAGCCTACAATTTAGCAAATGACTGCTTCGTAATAATAACTTATAATTTTCTGCTGCCTTAAAATTTACAAAGTGCTCTTACACACATAATATCATCTGATCTTTGCCTCAACCCACTGAAAAAGGTTGAAATAAAAGTGACTTGCTTAATTCATAAAATTAGGTCATCTGACAAGTTTTAAGTAAAAACTTACATTTAAAAATTCATATTTTAAAATTAGTAGTTTTTTGACCAAAAGACTAAACTCATTATTTTGCAATCACTATCCTTTATGAAATGTGAAAATTCTCTTTAACCATAAAATATTATTTGTTTAGCACTAGCAAGTGATTCCATGGGAGGGAAGATGGGTGAAAACTCATCCTAAATCAATAAAAGTTATACCAAAATTAATTTGTAAGATATCTATTTATTTCATAAAAGATTAGTAAGACTATCTTGCAATAATACATCTTCCCTCTGAAATATTCGACCTTAACAATGGTTTTAAGATGAGTTTCACTGGAAAATTCTCTATATATGAAGCACTGGTTTTTCAAAATATATTTGATTTGTCATACTGTTATATGTTTCTGGAGGAACATCACAGAGGTAAAGAAAAATTCGCATCACATCATATCAAGAATTCCTATTAGAAATGTAATTAATCACTTCCAGCTGGCAAGATGGCCAGATAGGAACAGCTCCGGTCTGCAGCTCCCAGCAAGATAAATACAGAAGGTGGGTGATTTCTGCATTCCCAACTGAGGTACCCAGCTCATCTCACTGGGACTGGTTAGACAGTGGGTGCAGCCCACAGAGGGTGAGCCAAAGTGGGGTGGGGCATCACCTCACCCAGGAAGTGCAAAGGGTTGGGGAATTCCCTCTCCTAGCCAAGGGAAGCCTTGAGGGACTGTGCTGTGAATTTCCATGGTCTTCACAACCTTCAGACCAGGAGATAGATTCCCTTGGATGCCTACACCACCAGGGCACTGGATTTCAAGCACAAAACTGGACAGCCCTTTGGGCAGACACTGAGCTAGCTGCAAGAGTTTTTTTTAATACCCCATTGGTGCCTGGAACACCAGTGAGACAGAACCATTCACTACCTGGAAAGAGGGCTGAAGCCAGAGAGCCAAATGGGCTACTTCAGCAGATCCACCCCACAGAGCCCAGCAAGCTAAGATCCACTGGCTTGAAATTCCCGCTGCCAGCACATCAGTCTGAAGTCGACCAGGGACACTAGAGCTTGGCTGGGGGAGGGGCATCCACCATTACTGAGGCTTAAGTAGGTGGTTTTCCCCTCACAGTGTAAACAAAGCCACCAGGAAGTTCAAATGAGGCAGAGCCCAGCACAGCTCTGCAAAGTTGGGGTAGCCTGACTACCTCTCTAGACTCCTCCTCTCTGGGCAGGGCATCTCTGAAAGAAAGGCAGCAGCCCCAGTCAGAGGCTTATAGATAAAACTCGCATCTCCCTGGGACAGAGCACCTGGGGGACAGGGCAGCTGTGGGGGCAGCTTCAGCAGACTTAAACATTACTGCCTGCCGGCTCTGAAGAGAGCAGGAGATCTCCAAGCACAGCACTCCTGCTCTGCTAAGGGACAGACTGCCCCCTCAAGTAGGTCGCTGACCCCCCATGCCTCCTGACTGGGAGACAACTCCCAGCAGGGGTCGACAGACACCTCATACAGGAGAGCTTCGGCTGGAATCTAGCAGGTGCCCCTCTGCGAAAAAGCTTCCAGAGGAAGAAGCAGGCAGCAATCTTTGCTGTTCTGCAGCTTCTGCTGCTGATACCCAGGCAAACGGTCTGGAGTGGACCTCCAGCCAATTCCAGCAGACCTGCAGCAGAAGGGCCTGACTGTTAGTAGGAAAACTAACAAACAGGAAGGAATAGCATCAATATCAACAAAAATGACATCCACGCAGAAACGTCATTAGAAGGTCACCAAAATAAAAGACCATGGGGTAGATAACTCCATGAAGATGAGGAAAAACCAGTGCAAAAGGGCTGAAAATTCCAAAAACTAGAATGCCTCTTCTCCTCCAAAGGATCACAACTGCTCGCCAGCAAGGGAACAAAACAGGACAGAGAATGAGTTTGACGAATTGACAGAAGTAAGCTTCAGAAGGTGGTTAATAACAAACTTCTCCAACCTAAAGGAGCATGTTCTAACCCAATGCAAGGAAGCTAAGAACCTTGAAAAAAGGTTAGATGAATTTCTAGCTAGAATAACCAGTTTAGAGAAGAACATAAATGACCTAATGTAGCTCAACACAGCATGAGAACTTCGTGAAGCATACACAAGTATCAATAGCTGAATCGATCAAGTAGAAGAAAGGATATCAGAGATTGAATATCAACTTAATGAAATAAAACATAATGACAAGATTAGAGAAAAAAAGAACGAAAAGGAATGAACAAAGCCTCCAAGAAATATAGAACTATGTGAAAAGACCAAACCTACGTTTGATTGGTGTACCTGAAAGTGATGAGAATGGAACCAAGTTGGAAAACACATTTCAGGATATTATCCAGGAGAACATCTCCAACCTAGCAAGACAGGCCAATTCAAATTCAGGAAAGAGAACACCACAAATATGTGCCTCGAGAAGAGCAACTCCAAGACACATAATTGTCAGATTCAGGAAAAAATGTTAAGGGCAGCCAGAGAGAAAGGTTGGGTTACCCACAGATGGAAGCCCGTCAGACTAATAGCAGCCTTCTCTGCAGAAACCCTATAATGCAGAAGAACATAGGGGGTCAATATTCAACATCCTTAAAAAAAAGAATTTTTAACCCAGAATTTCATATCCAGCATAAGCTTCATAAGCGAAGGATAAATAAAATCCTTTACAGACAAGCAAATGCTGAGAGATTTTGTCACCATCAGGCCTGTGTTACAAGAGCTCCTGAAGGAAGCACTAAAAATGGAAAAGAACAACCAGTACCAGCCATTGTAAAAACATACCAGATTGAAAAGAACATCGACACTATGAAGAAATTGCATCAATTAATGGGCAAAATAACCAGCTAGCATCATAATGACAGGATCAAATTCACACATAACAATATTAACCTTAAATGTAAATGGGCTAAATGCCCATTTAAAAGACACAGACTGGCAAATTGGATAAAGAGTCAAGACCCATCGGTATGCTCTGTTCAGGAGACCCATCTCACGTGCAAAGATATACATAGGCTCAATATAAAGGGACGGAGGAATATTTATCAAGCAAATGGAAAGCAAAAACAACAAAAAAAGCAGGGGTTGCAATCCTAGTCTCTGATAAAACAGACTTTAAGCCAACAAATATCAAAAAAGACAAAGAAGGGCATTACATAATGGTAAAGGGATCAACGCAACAAGAAGAGCTAACTATCCTAAATAGATATGCACCCAATACAGGAGCACCCAGATTCATAAAGCAAGTTCTTAGAGACCTACAAAGAGACTTAGACTCCCATACAATAATAGTGAGAGACTTTAACCTGCCACTGTCAGTATTAGACAGATCAACAAGACAGAAAATTAACAAGGCTATTCAGGACTTGAACTCAGCTCTGGACCAAGCAGACCTAATAGACATCTACAGAACTCTCTACCCCAAATCAACAGAATGTACATTCATCACAGCACCATATCACATTTATTCTGAAAGTGACCACATAATTGGAGGTAAAACATTCCTCAGCAAATGCGAAAGAATGGAAATCATAACAGTCTCTCAGACCACAGTGCAATCAAATTAGAACTCAGGATTAAGCAACTCACTCAAAACTGCACAACTACATGGAAACTGAACAACATGCTCCTGAATGACTACTGGGTAAATAACAAAATTAAGGCAGAAATAAAGAAGTTCTTTGAAACCAATGAGAACAAAGACACAACATACCAGAATCTCAGCAACATACCAGAACATAGCTAAAGCATTGTTTAGAGGAAAATTTATAGCACTAAATGCCCACAGGAGAAAACAGGAAAGATCTAAAATAGATACCCTAACATCACAATTAAAAGAACTAGAGAAGCAAGAACAAACAAACTCAAAAGCTAGCAGAAGACAAGAAATAACTAAGATTAGAGCAGAACTGAAGGAGAAAGAAACACGAAAAACCCTTCAAAAAATCAATGAATCCAGGAGCTGGTCTTTTGAAAAGATTAACAAAATAGATAGACGGCTAGCCAGACTAATAAAGAAGAAGAGAGAGAAGAATCAAATAGACACAATAAAAAATGATAAAGGGGACATCACCGCTGATCCCAAAGAAATACAAACTACCATCAGAGAATAGTATGAACACTTCTACGCGAATAAACTAGAAAATCTAGAAGAAATGGATAAATTCCTGGACACATACACCCTCCTAAGACTAAACCAGGAAGAAGTCGAATCCCTGGATAGACCAATAAAAAGTTCTGAAATTGAGGAAGTAATTAATAGTCTACCAACCAAAAAAAAGCACAAGACCAGAGGGATTCACATCCGAATTCTACCAGAGGTACAAAGAGGAGCTGGTACCATTCCTTCTGAAACTATTCAAAACAATAGACAAAGAGGGACTCCTCTTTAACTCATTTTATGAGACCAGCATCATCATAATACCAAAATCTGGCAGAGACATAACAAAAAAGAAAATTTCAGACCAATATCCCTAATGAACATCAATGCAAAAATATTCAATAAAATACTGGCAAACCGAATCCAGCAGCACATCAAAAAGCTTATCCACCATGATCAAGTCGGCTTCATCTCTGGGATGTAAGGCTGGTTCAAAATATGCAAATCAATAAATGTAATCCATCACATAAACAGACCAATGACAAAAACCATATGATTATCTCAATAGATGCAGAAAAGGCCTTCAATAAAATTCTACACAACTTCATGCTAAAAACTCTTAATAAACTAGGTATTGATGGAATGTACTCAAAATAATAACACATATTTATGACAAACCCACAGCCAATATCATACTGAATGGGCAAAAGCTGGAAGCATTCCCTTTGAAAACTGGCACAAGACAAGGACGCCCTCTCTCACCATTCCTCTTCAACATGGTATTGGAAGTTCTGTCCAGGGCAATCAGGCAAGAGAAAGAAATAAAGCGTATTCAAATAGGAAGAGAGGAAGTCAAATTGTCTGTTTGCATATGACATGATTGTATATTTACAAAACCTCATTATCTAGCCCAAAATCTCCTTAAGCTGATAAGCAACTTCAGCAAAGCCTCAGTATACAAAATTGATGTGCAAAAATCACAAGCATTCCTATATACCAATAATAGACAAACAGACAAATTATGAGTGAACTCCCGTTCATAACTGCTAGTAAGAGAATAAAATACCTAGGAATACAGCTTACAAGGGATGTGAGGGACCTCTTCAAGAAGAACTGCAAATCACTGCTCAGAGAAATAAGAGAAGACACAAACAAATGGGAAAATCATCCCATACTCATATATAGGAAGAATGAATATCGTGAAAATGGCCATACCGCCCAAAGTAATTTATAGTTTCAATGCTATCTCCATCAAGCTACCATTGACTTTCTTCACATAATTAGAAAAAAACCACTTTAAATTTCATAGGGAGCCAAATATAAGTATTTTGTCTGTATATCCAAGACAATCCTAAGCAAAAAGAACAAAGATGAAGGCATCACGCTACCTGACTTCAAACTATGCTACAAGGCTACAGCAACCAATACAGCATGGTACCGTTACCAAAACACATATATGAACCAATGAAACAGATGGTGGTCTCAGGAATAATGCCACTCATCTACAACCATCTGATCTTTGACAAACCTGACAAAAACAAGCAATGGGGAAAGGATTCCCTATTTAATAAATGGTGCTGGGAAAACTGGCTAGCCATATGCAGAAAACTGAAACTGGACTCCTTCCTTACACCTTATACAAAAATTAACTCAAGATGGATTAAAGACTTAAATGTAAGACCTAAAACCATAAAAACCCTGGAAGAAAACATAGGCAATACCATTCAGGACATAGGCATGGGCAAGGACTTCATGACTAAAACACCAAAAGCAATGGCAACAAAAGCCGAAATTGACAAGCGGGATCTAGTTAAACTAAAGAGCTTCTGCACAGCAAAAGAAACTATCATCAGATTGAACAGCCAACCTACAGAATTGGAGAAAATTTTTGCAATCTATCCATCTGACAATGGGCTAATATCCAGAATCTACAAGGAACTTAAATTTACAAGAATAAAAACAACCTCATCAAAAAGTGGGTGAAGGATATGAACAGACACTTCTCAGAAGAAGACATTTATGTGGCCAAAAACATGAAAAAAAGCTCATCATCACTGGTCATTAGAGAAATGCAAATCAAAACCACAATAAGATACCATCTTACGCCAGTTAGAATGGCGATCATTAAAAAGTCAGGAAACAACTGATGCTGGAGAGGATGTGGAGAAAAAGGAACAGTTTTACACTGTTGGTAGGAGTATAAATTAGTTCAACCATTGTGGAAGACAGTATGGCAATTCCTCAAGGATCTAGAACCAGAAATACCAATTGACCCAGCAATCCCATTACTGGGTATATACCTAAAGGATTATAAATCATTCTACTATAAAGACACATGCACACATATGTTTATTGCGGCTCTATTCACAATAGCAAAGACTTGGAACCAACCCAAATGCCCATCAGTGATAGACTGGATAAAGAAAATACGACACATATACATCATGGAATACTATGCAACCATAAAAAATGATAAGTTTATGTCTTTTGCTGGGACATGAATGAAGCTGGAAACCATCATTCTCAGCAAACTAACACAGGAACAAAAAAACAAACACAGCATACTCTCACTCATAAGTGGGAGTTATACAATGAGAACACATGGACACAGGGAGGGGAATATCACACACCAGGGCGTGTCAGGGGTTGGGGGCTAGAGGAGGGATAGCATTAGGAAAAATACCTAATGTAGATGATGGGTTGATGGATGCAGCAAACCACCATGGCACGTGTATACCTATGTAACAAACCTGCACGTTCTGCACACGTACCCCAGATCTTAAAGTATAATAAAAGAAATGTAATTAATCACTCTTATTCTTAACCTTGGTCAATGATTTTGAGCTAGTTTTTCTCCTTTTAGCTTTATCTCCTATCAAGCTAACCTTTTACTCCCTTTTTATATTGTAATTTTTGGAAGAAAGGCACTATGAACACTCTTGAGTTTAAGGAATGGAGAGTTATGTTCCCCGTGGGAAATAAATTTATCAACTCTAGCACACTGCTTGTGTACAATTCTTTTTGTCTTTAGACTTATAGATTTCACTCATTTCCAAAGCTCCTTAGGTCAGCATCTTATTCCCCCACCCTTTTCAGTGAAGTTGCCCCATACATGCATTATATATTCAGATTCTTTTGTCAGATTCTTTGTTCGAGCAATAAAATTCTCCAACCTTCTATATATATAATATATATGTATACACATATATATACACATGTGTATATGTGTATATATATAATCTAATATTTCATATATGAATTTGTTAAGATGCTAATTCTTCCTTTTCAATTTTTATATATCTTTGTGGTTTTATCTTATATACCTGCTGTCTGATGTTTGTTACTAGTGTTCATTGTGTCTATTTCTTGTTCCTTACTTTTGAAAGACTTCAAATGTTTCTTCATTAAGCATGCTCTTGGTTTTGTGTTTGAAATACGTATATTTTGCCATATTAACAAATATCCATTCATTTTTACTTAAGGAATATATCATTGCATTTTATCCCTTGCCATTTCACTGCTTTATTAATAGATTTCCAAACATTAATATACACTAGTATTCCTGGAATAATTTCCACTTAGTCACGTGTTTTTAGTTTTATGTTTCACAGGATTTTGCATTTGTGTTTCTTTTATAATTTTTATTAGTAGTGATAAGTTAAATTTCCTTTTTTTATATTAAATGTTGGGCTCAATATTATAGTTGCTTCATACATGAGTTTGGCCATTTTCCTTCCTTATTTTTCCCCCATGTTCTGAAATAGTTTAAATAGCAATGGAAATATTCACTTTTTAAATGTTTGGTAGAATTCCCTTGTAAAATAGTTGGCTGTGGTGTTCTTTCTTTTGAGATTAGTTCTTACATAGCACCCTGTATTTCCCTTGTGGAACATGATCTTTGTAGACTTTTATCTCTTCAGCAGGCAATTTTGGTAAAATCTATTTTCCTAAAAACTTAACCTATTCTTATCTATTTCTTTAAGTTTATTTGCTAGTGTTATGCAATTTAAAATTTTCACTGTTTCATTTAACTTGTTTTTTTTCTTAATTTTTTTACATTTTGATTTTATATTGTTCTTAAATAAGTTAAATAGGTTCAATTTTTTACTTTGTTATTTTTGTTCAAAAAAGCATTTGTGTCTGTTTATAATTCTGTTCTTTTTTCTTACTAATTTCTCTTTTATATTTATTAATTGTTTCTTCATATTCCCTTTAAGTCTTTAGTTATTTTTATTCTAACTTTTTTGTTTTGAAAGTTTTCACTATTTCCTTTATGTTTTAAATTAATATAATAACTGAAGACTAAAAATTTTCCTTATGGCATATAGTTTACTAGATCTAATTGGTTCTGAGTAATAGTATTTTTATCTATTATTTTGTTTTTCTTAAGTTCTACTTTTTATGTTTGTATTTTCTCAATTAAGAGTTTATAAAGATTATTAGAATGTTATCTATAAAAGGATCATTTTGTTTCTGATTTTGTTATTAATTTGCAAATTTAATTTGGTATTGTGATCACAGATGTTTTGCTATGTTTACTCTTTGGCATTTAAAAACTTAGAATTTATTGCCAAGTAATGTATGGTTAATGTTTATGAATGTCCCATGGACACCTGAAATAAGGCTATATTTTCCATTTTTATCATTTTCAGAATTAGTTATGTATCAGTCAGTTCTAATTTTGCTTACATTTTACATTCTTAGTCATATAATATTTCATGGACTGAGAGAATTAAAGTCTCCTATCAATAGTGAGTTTATCTGTATTTTTAAAGTCTATTCTTTAATATTTGCTTTATGAATGTTTATGTTATATTATCTGGAACACTGTCATAAAAACCCTGGGATAAAAATGTGAATTGCATTTCTTTTGTTTGCATTGGCCGAATATACCTTTGTTTCTCCTTTTATTTTTAAACTTTCTAAGTCACTGTCTTATCTGTGTCTCTTTATTCTAGATTTATGGCCTAGATTTGGGTTTATTTTGTATGCTATTTTATAAATCTTGCCTTTAAACATGTGCCTTTACTCAGTTTATATTTATAGTATGACTGATATATTTCATATTAGTTCTGTCAGACTGTTTTAGGTTATAATTTCTATTTTTATAGTTTTAACTTACAAGTCTTGGCATGTATTTAAATTGCACTGCTGTGTGTGTTGGGATGTGTGTGTGTGTGTGTGTGTGTTTGTGGGTGTGGACCCTTAATATATAGGAATATTTGTATTTATTGTGTACTTTTAACATTATCTTTTATACAATAAATCAAAGAGGTTACCTAATACAAATGTAGTTCTCTATTTCTTTAACCTATTATTTACTTAATATAAGCACTAATAAATTAACATTCTTCTTCTTCTTTCTTAATGTTTTTTTCTACTCCTGTAACCCATTTCTCAACAATTCATTCTCCTGAGTACATTAAAATATGTTTATGAATCTATTACTTGCCTTCTCAGCTGTTAGAAAAGAGACAACACTAACATACTCTATCTCCTAACTTCTTTACACCTTTTTCTCCTAAGTTTTTTATGTCATTTTTACATGTCAAAAAATCAACATTTATATTTTGTTTTGCAATCTAATCCTACTTTTTTTTTCCACTATCAGTTTTACACTTAAATATCTTTCAAGCGTCTAATGGCTGTCTTAGTTCACTTTCTGTTTCTTATAACAGAATGCCTGCAACTGGGAAATTTATAAAGAAACAAAGTTTATTTCTTACAGTCTTGGGGCTGAGAAATCCAAGGTTGAAAGGCCACATCTGGTGAGGCCTTCTTGCTGGTGAGAACTCTCTGCAGTAGTCCCAAAGCAGCCCAGGGTATCAAGGGGTGAAGATACTGAGTGTGCTAACTCAGGTCTCTTTTCCTCTTCATATAAAGTCACCAATTCTATTCCTGTGATAATCCAATGATCCATTAATCCATGCATGGATGAACTCGTTCATAAGGGCAGAGTCCTCAGGACCCAATCACTTCTTAAAGGCTCGACCTCTCAATCCAACCACACTGAGAATTAAATTTCAGCCTGAGTTTTGGAGAGGACAAATATTCAACTATAGCATTCCACCCCTGGCCTCTCAAAACTCATGTTCTTCTCACATACAAATACATTCATTCCATCTCCATATCCCCAAAGTCTTAACTTGTTCCATTACCAACTCCAAATCCAAAATTCCAAGTCTTATCTGTGAGCATGTGAAATAAAAACAAGTTATGTGCTTCCAACATTCAATATAGGCATAAGGTAGACATTTCCATTCCAACAGGGAGAAATAGTTGAAAAGCAAGGAATAACAGGCCCCGAATCAAGTCCAAAATCAAGCTGTGCAGACGTTAAATCTTAAACCTCGAGAATAGTCTTTTTTTAACTTCATGTGCTGCCTCCTGGAGTGGGACAGGAGTTGGGCCCCCAAAGCCTCAGGCAGCCCAACCCCTTTTCTGGGTGCAGCCCACAGGGCTACTTGTACAGGTTGGAGTTCAGTGCCTAAAGCTTTTCCAGGTGGGTGTTGCATGCTGCTAGTGACTTCTCAGTCTGGCGTCCTGGTGGTAGTCTTGCTCCCACAGCTCTGCTAGGCATTGCCCTGGTGGACACCCTCTGAGGCAACTCCAACCCCACAACCTAGCAAGGTTCTATGCAGTAGCTCTGCCCTGTGACAAGTCTCTGCCTGGAGCCTCAGGCTTTTGAAAACATCTTTTGAAATCTGGGTGGAGGCTTCCAAGTCTCTACAGCTCTTGCTTTTTGCAAGCCTTCAAAATTAACATGTGGATGCTCCTAAGGTTTATGACTTGTACGTTCTGGAACTGTGGCTGTGGAGCACTGGAGTAGGGTGTGGGGAACAGGTCCTGAGAAGGCTGGGCAGCAAGTCTGTGAAGAGTTCTGGGCCTGTCCTCTGAAACCATTCTGCCCTTTTAAAACTCTCGGTCTGTGATTGAAGGGGCAGCCTCAAAGATCTCTGAAAGATCACTGGGGATCTTTCTTCCACTGTCTTGAGCAATCGCACCTAGCTCTCTTCTATCCATGCTAATCTCTTTAGCAAATGATCACTGGGCTCCAACCTTGGTTTCCTCTCCTGAACTTTTACAAAGCTTCTTGTGGCCAGATACCTTAGTTCATCACTCTCAAGTTTGGCCTTCCACAAAGCCCTGGGGCATGGACACAGTGTGGCCAAGTTCTTTGTTAAATTATAACAAAGATGGCCTTTCCTCTAGTTTCTAGTATCTTGTTCCTCAGTTATATCTGAAATCTCATCTGAATGGTCTTTACTGGCCGTATTTCTATCAGCATTCTAGTCACAACCACTTAACCAATCTCGAAGGAGTTCTAAACTTTCCTTAGTCTTCTTGTCTTCTAAGCCCTCACCAGAATCTGGGCCTGATCCTTCAAATTCTTTCAGCCTCTGCCCATTACCCAGCTACGAAGCTGCTTCCACATTTTAAAGTCTTTGTTAACTAAAACAATCCCATTTCTGGTACCAATTTCCTGTCTTAGTCCATATTTCTGTTGCTTATAATAGAGTATCTGGAACTAATTTATAAAAAAACAAAATTTACTTCTTACACTTATGAAGCCAGGAGTTCCCAGGTTGAGAGTCCAAATCTGGTGAGGGCCTTCTTACTGGTAGTAATTCTCTATAGAGTCTCCAGGTGGAATGGGGTATCACATGGTGAGGAAGCCAAGGGTGCTAGCTCAGATCTCTTTTCCTCTTCTTATAAGGCCACTAATCTAATTCCCATGATAATCCATTAATCAGTTAATGGATTAAGCTATTTATGAAGGCAGAGCCCCCATGACCCAATCACCTCTTAAAGTCTTCAACTCTCAATAGTATCTCATTGGAGATAAAATTTCAGCATGAATTTGGGAGGGGCAAATGTACAAACAACAGCAGTCCTTCTGTACATAATTTCATCAGACACCGCTTGATTGGCTGTAGTTTATCTTCAAGCACTGTTCTGAAGAAGAGAACCTGGGGTTAAAATTCCTTGATTTCTAATAGGTACATGACTTTCCATAGGCTTGATATTGTTGGAAAGCTTGACTTCGTTGAACATGTGTTATTACGTGCTTCATGTTCGATAAAATTTTCCCATGAATTTCTGATTGGTGTTGGTGTATTTTCCATGGCATTAAATTTTGCTGGGAGAAATTAGTCAGCCAGATATTTTGTTCCCTCTACACACGATACACATGTAATGCCTCACATATTTGTATTCTATGCTTGTCCTGGGGCCATGAAATTCTCTTTCATATTATTCCAATTTTAATATGTATCTGAAGAGATCAGCATTCAAGTCATATTTGAATAGACTTGTTATTAGAATGATTAAATTGGTTAAATTTTTCCATAAATATTTAGAAAATTTCAATTCAGGTACATGAAATAAGACTTTTCAAATCAAAGACATAACAATTTTCTAACCAATGAATTGAGAAACTAGCTTAAAATGTAATATATAATTCGTGTGTTAAGTGAAGTCCCCTAAAACACTTTTATTTGAAGCAGGCTAGTATAATTCAACATACCTATTTCCAGAGTTATCATATTCACAGACATTGATTAAAATTTCAAAATTTTCCATTGGTCTCACCTATACACTTTTTTTCTATTTAATAATGAGATTTCTTAGACTATAATATTAGTATTTTCCGAAGTACTTCCTTATAATCTACTGGAAGAATGTTGAAAAAGCATTCCTGCCAACCTCTCTAACAATTAATCGGTTTCATATCAAGCATAATGTTATTATAATTAGGAGAACAGTCATAAAATTTTTCTTTCTTCACTCTGCACTGTGATTCATAGCTATTTTATTAGGGTTTCATCAGTCTAATAAGCTATAAGTTATATGATTTTGATAAACAACTTTAAGAAATTATTTACTGAGCACATGCTATCTTCTAGGTGCCATTCTAAGTTTTGGGACATAAAATAAAATAAAATAATAAAATAAAATGAAATAAAATAAAATGCCAAAACCCCCTATATTGAAAACTGGTGCTGGGTCAAGTATGACACAGCCATGCCCCAGCTGTTAGGAACAGCACACCCTAGTGGCTCATAGCTGCATTGATCCCTGGGATTGGCCTTGGCCATTGCAACTGCTTGGCTCAAAGTTAGTTTGCCCCTTTCTCCAACCCCCTACTGCACCCTCACTAGAAGCAACCACCGTGAAAGGGCATCTCAGCTCCAGAGCTTCTTATAGGACCAATAAAATTTCAGTTGCAATTTCATTCCAGGTCAGCTTCTCCATGTGCTAATTCTGCTTTTCTAACTATCTTAGTAATATAGGGCTCAAAAACACTGCCAAATAAATCTGCAAATTACCTTTCATCTCAGAGTCTCTTTCTAAGGAGTCCATTTTCAGAACCTTCCCATGACACTTATGTCCCACTTGAGAAACAAGATAATAAATGAAAAGGCAAATCACTGGGAGTAAAAGATGTTAATAATTATTATTAATGATATACACAGTTTAAAAGTTAAACACATACATGTGTGCATTTGTACTTACGTGTATATGTGTTCTCTGTGTATTTATGCTAATATTTGAAACATATGTAAATAAAAATCCCAAAGCTTCTATTATCAGCTAAGTCTTAATAGTTTGTTCACTGCTCTGAGCTAAACAGATGTTATACATGCTAATAAAATTAGAAGACCCAAATGAGGAAAATGGGATATCATAGGTTTCTGGTTTGAAAGTGTCTAGTAATTGCAATAAACTTTGAATAATAAAATATCTTGCCAATATGGGAGGCCCCATAGCAGTACTCTAATGAAGTAGTGATAACATAATTTATGCTATCATGAAACTATGAGCTATGAAGATCTTCACCTGGGGGATCAATATTCCCTAGATTGCCTTAAACTTTTTTTTTTTTTTTTTTTTGAGACGGAGTCTCGCTCTGTCGCCCAGGCTGGAGTGCAGTGGCGCAATCTCGGCTCACTGCAAGCTCCGCCTCCCGGGTTCACGCCATTCTCCTGCCTCAGCCTCCCGAGTAGCTGGGACTACAGGCACCCGCCACCACGCCCAGCTAATTTTTTTTTTTTTGTATTTTTAGTAGAGACGGGGTTTCACCTTGTTAGCCAGGATGGTCTCGATCTCCTGACCTCATGATCCACCTGCCTCGGCCTCCCAAAGTGCTGGGATTACAAGCATGAGCCACCGCGCCTAGCTAGATTGCCTTAAACTTTGATAGTAGCTGCTGGCAACATGTGCATCCTGGATATCCTCGGCCTCTAAGTTCTTTCCACCTGCCAAATTCGCACACAATGAGATTCCCAAACAGGGAAGAGACCATGAACTTAGCAGAGCTACTTTATATGACATCTAAAGAGGCAACCAATCTGAACTCTATCTATGAATACATAGAGCCTAGTATCTGGTTGATTTCAGTTTTGTTTCAAACAGTTGCTCCCATCAAACAAGTAGGGGATCAGTGAGTATGTAGAAAATAGTCATTATGAAGTTTTAAAAAAATAGATGGGTCTTTCAGAAATGCATCATCTTTTTAAAAATGACATTTCAAGAAGGAGGTGCATTTTCAGTAATTCTACAGACGAGTAGTGTCTCAAAGGCTGATAAAACACCTTAATAACCTGTACTAGCTCCCCAGTCATTACCATTGTATGGAATTTTGGGATAAGTTCAATATTTATAAAGCCAAATTTTCACTATTTTTACATGTTTTCTCTTAAAGAAAAAAAATCATTCCTCAGGGCTCCACTAATTTAAATCTGATACCTGTGGACACTGACTTGGCTAGAATTTACTATTTTTTTCTTTTAATATGAGAAAAAATATTAGCAAGAAAATTAGTAATTTGAGGATTTCTCAGTTGGTATGTTTAAATGCTTGAGGAAAAAGGTCAATGTTAAGCTCGTAATTAAATGTCATAATTAAAGATGTGATAATTACAAGTTACAGATTTTCATTAAAGTAACTCCCAAAGATCTTTACTTTATAATGCCATTTTGAGTTACTGCTACTCCTGTTATAATGTAATGAAAAGGCTTCTAATATGTGTTACTGTATTTGTATATGTTGCTAAATCACGCTGGTCTACTTACCCAATTAATAAAATGTGTTAGACATTCCTTCTATATGCCTTCCTCAACATGGGTGCAGTGATGTGTGAGCTGAGCTCTGAAATATCTATGCTAACAAAACACAGATAAATTTCACATAAGCTCATAAATTTCTATTCATCTTTTCAGATAATATTGAGAATCCACCTGATTATAGACTTACTTGTCCAAGTTGTATGAAGCCTATCATTTGATTCGTCCAGTATATTGGTATATTTTGCCTCTCCAGCCCAGAGATGTCATCATGGGGCTCTCCCTTAAGAAAATGTAACAACAAAGAATATACAACTGTTTATAATGTTTTAAATTAAAACTCAGAAAATCCATGATATATTTCATACTTCATAAAAATCTCTCGATACTCAACTTGCCACCAAAAGAGCAGCTTCACAGAGTTCACATTTAATATCTCTCAACAGAAAAACCTAAACTTCTGTAGAATTTCTCCAATATTTCACATTATGATAGCCCTGGTAGAGACAGAAAAGTTCATCTGGGGCCACATGTCAGTAGAAGCTTGAGAAATATTTATTTGAGAAATAGGATCGTGCCTCTCACGGTGGGACTCCTGTGGAGATTCATTAAGCGTGCAATTAACAAAAGTACATTAACAAAAGGCAGCCTCTTCTATTTAAATAGAAAAACTCAATGAACTTCTGCCATGGGATAGTTTAAAAAGGAAGGCATAGATAAGCACATTCTTTAAATATTCAGAAAATTGCTTTTTGAATTATTTTTTAATGATGGAAGTTTTCTTTACACATCTGGAAACTAGCTATACTTGTAAAGAATTATACTATTTGGTACTTAGATTTTTAAAAGTGTAATAACTGTTTTTCACATTCCTCCATGTCATCATTGTGAACACTAACACTGAGCCAGGCCGCGGTGGAGATCTCTTCCGGAGACTGGATTTGCCCTTTACTGGGTGGCTTTATTTCTTCTATTTCCTTTTGACATATTTGTTTTCACTTTTGTATCTGTTAGATTCACAGTCATTATTCACTAACACCCATGAACCTGCTTCTTCCTGCCTTCCACTATTATTAGGTGCCTAAACTCTGCTATACCATGTAGTGATTTGCATTTATCTATCTATGTATTAATTACAGATGTGTGTACAGAAGTATATGTAGACACACACATATATTCATGTATACATGTATATATCTCTCTTGTGTGACACCTAAATATTGATGTTTTATTTTTATACCTATTTACAATATGTTATAGTTATAAAATATAAATATAAAATGGTTTTATATTTATAATTCATACAATAAGCTATTCATGAATTAAATGAGCCAAAAATTAATGCATTTCTAATATAAAAATGTGTAAGCATTTCCAAAACGTGGTGAAAACACAAATTTATTGCAGTATTAATGTTCAACAAGTGATACAATTTGTTTGTTTGTCCTCTTCAAATGTCTTGTTGAAATGTGATCCCCAGTGTTGGAGGTGGGGCCTGGTGGAAATTGCTTGGATCATGGGGGCAGATTCCTCATGAATGGCTTAGTGCCATCCCCTTGGTGATGAGGGGGTTCTTGCTTTGAGTTCATGTGAGATCTGGTTGGTTAAAAGTGTGTGGCACCTCCCCCTTCTCCTGTTTGCTCCCTCTCTCTGGACCACGTGGTATGCCTGCTCCCTTTTTACTTTCTGCCACAATTGCAAGCTCCCTGAGGCCATCCCTAAGGGCAGACATTAGTGCCATGCTTCCTGTACAGTCTGCGGCACCGTGAGATAATTAAACTTGTTTTCTTCATAAATTACTCAGTCTCAAGTATTCCTTTTCAGAGACGCAAGAACGGATTAAAGCAACAAGCATAGTCATTTTGATAGAAAGTATTAGCCTTTACTGACTCTCCTACTTTCTTCTACTTCTGTTTCCACCAGTGGTGCCTACTCATCATTGCCACCTCTGTGGCCTGGTCTAACTGTGCTCCTGAATTCTTCATTACCTCTGTTTGGATCACTTAGAACCACTGCTTCTGGGCAGCTCCTCTGCCCAGATCTTTTAATGTTCCCTCACCTACCAACATGGGAGAGATTACCCTGATTTAATCTGTTTTCTATAGAGGCATCCACCTGCTTCACAGGGCCCTCCCACAAGATCCAAGCAAAACTTTTCTTTTTCTTTGGCAGCCTGGGAGATGGGACAGACGATCATGAGGAAGTCGTTGCTAGAGCTGAGTGAAAGCATAAAGAGGGCTTCTGTTTTCAGGGACAGTGAAGGAGGAACGTGGGGCAAAAACAAACATACAAACAAACCAAAAAACACTCTCCTGCTGAGAATGACTGAAGCTATGAATCAATCCCTGAAATGAAGTGCTTAAGGAAAATATTGGCGTTCTAGAATATCGGAATGCCCAGTCTTGGTGTTGCAATTTTATGGAGAGCACATAAACCAGAAGTATTAAACTTGTATCTAAGTTAAGAATCAAAGGATGTGGGTTAGATTCGGAGATAGTTTCCTGTGAGCAAATTAACAAACTTTGCTTGTTTAAGATCTTTGTTACTCATTCTCTGGTTCTCAATTGTACTTCAATTTCCAAATGTGTCACACAATCGATGGATGGATAAGTGAAATATGACCATCATATAACATGAGCTGAAAATATTTATGTAAGAATAAGGTTGTATTTCCTATTTTCCTGAGTAGGTTTAACTTTAAGTTATATGTAGCCCCATCAACTATGCTGCAGAGTTTCTACTTTTCATTTACAAATAGTTATGAGTTATTACCTATTGTTCTATTATCACGCCAAAAAAGTAAGATGGATACGGCTTCAATTTGAGCACAGGACATGAGCCTACTGGCAATGTGATTTTCTTTACCCACTGTTCACTTCCACCTCTTTCTTCATATAAGCATCCTCAGTTTCCCTCAACTGATTATACAGCCAATGACATAATGGCTGAATATCTTATTTAAAATTTTGGTAAAGCCATTTAATCTCCCTAGGGGTAAATCTCTGTAGCCAAACTGTCACAATGCTTTTAAAAACATTGGCTGGCTCAGTTTCAATCCTCTGGTTATCCACAAATTCCCTGTGAAACATAACTAGATAATTTTCCAATTTCCAATTGGTCACTTGGAATTGGACCTACCCGATACCATTGCTCTTCAAGCTTATAGAGAACAGCTCTGGTGAGTCTCCATCACATGATCTCTTTGTCTGAGGAAGAATAGTCCTGTTCATTTTCTTTTAACATATAGTATATAGAAAGAAAAATTCATAAATCATAATAGTTCATCTTGATAATTATTGAAAAGTAAACACATCTGTGTAACTACCATCCAGATTGAGTAATAGGAAGTTACCAGCTTTCCAAAAGACTGCCTCAGGCCCATCCCAGATGTTATTCCCCCCCAAATAGACATTATTCTGACTTCTATAACCATTGATTAGCTTTTTTCATTTTTGCTTTTATTTGACAGAAATTGCAGAGCATATGCACCCTCATATCTAGCTTTTGTACTCAAATTTGTGTCTCTGAGATTTTTTCATATCATTGCATGAACTTAAATTTTAATTTTATGATATTATCAATATATGGGATGAATATACCACAAATTATATTTTCCATTTATGCCTGGTGGACATTTATATTATTTCCACTCTGGGCTATCATGAATAATACTGCTCTGTATATTCTCATATACAGCCATTTTAAAATATAATTCTGCAATTATGTTGAACATACACATAGGAGTATACTTACTGGGTCATAAAATATACATATATTAAACTTTAGAAGATGTTACAAAACAATTTATCAAAATGATTGTACCCAATGGAATTCCCACTAACAGTATATGAGAGTTCCAACTGTACCATGTCCTCACCAACATTTGTTACTTGCAAGTACTTTGTTTTGGTTTATTTTGCTACTTTGGTATGTGAGCGGGTAGATAAAGTTAATTTCCATGGTTGAGTTTGAAATGTTAGAGAAACTTTGCATTTCTAGAATAAACAAACATAACCCTGAAGAATTACCCTTGTAGAAATGACTGAGTTTTATTTTCTCATTTTTTTAAGGAAGTTGGCAACTGTGCTTTTGAGAAAGATTGGCCTGTGACATTCCTTTCTTTTTACTAGGTATTTTGATATCAATGTTTTCCTGACCTTAGAAAATAATTTGTGAATTGTTTTCACATTATTTATTCCTGAAATATTTTGTGTAATATTTATGTTGTTTCTTTCTTAAATGTCTCAAAAAATTCACTGATGAACTCTTGGGCCTGGATTTTATTGTGGAAATGTTGAGATTCAAGGAAAAACACAAACCCAAAGTGTTTCTTTGTTCTTTTTTTTTTTTTCTTACTCTCATGCATCTAGCTCCACTTAACACAGCATCTTTGGCCATCAAAATCTGTGGGGATTTCTACCCACCAGCAACCAATTAATTCTGCAGCAGACACCAGCTGAGTGGCCTCTAATTCAATTCTTGCTCTATCTACCTGAAGGTAACATCAGAGCTCACAGGTTGATGATGCAGTACCACAAGACTGCCCCCTACTTCAAGTGCCATTTGTAAGTACAGGTTGTGATCTGTGCTTCTGACTGACCAGCTATAAGTTGGGGTTTTCACAACCTCCTCTTTGGGTTTTATTAATTTGCTGGAGTGGCTCACAGAGCTCAGGAAAACACTCTACTCATCTTTATGGATTTATTATCAATAATACTACAAAGAATACAGATAAACAGCCAGATAGAAAAGATGTGTAGGGAGAGACATGGGGGAAGATGGGCAGAGCTTCCATGCTCTCTCTGGGCATACCACTCTCTAGGAACCTTCACAGGTTCAGCCTTCCAAAAGTTCTTCTGTCTTAGCCCTTTTGGGTTTTTATGAAGGCTTCATTACAAAAGGCACAATTAGGCTGGGCGTGGTGGCTCATTCCTGTAATCCCAGCACTTTGGGAGGCCGAGGCAGGCAGATCATCTGAGGTAAGGAGTTCGAGACTAGCCTGGCCAACATGGTGAAATCCCAACTCTACTAAAAATACAAAAAAATTAGCAGAGCATGGGTGCAGGCACCTGTAATCCCAGCTATTGGGGAGACTGAGGCAGGAGAATCCCTTGAACCTGGAAGGTGGAGGTTGCAGTGAGCCGAGATTGCGCCATAGCACTCCAGCCTGGGCAACAAGAGTGAAACTCCATCTCAAAAAAAAAAAAAAAAGGCACAATTAATTAAATCATTAGCCATTAGTTATCAACTCAACTTTCAGCCCCTCTCCCCCAGAGACTGAAGTTGGTCTGAAAATCCCAACTCTCTAATCTTTCCTAATTCTTTCTGGGTGACTAACCCCCATACTAAAACTATCTAGGGACCCCAGCCACCAGTCATCTAATTAGCACACAAAAGACACACATCACTGCAGACCTTCCCAGGGTTTGTGGAGTTCTGGCCAGGATACAGAGATGAAGACTAAATATATATTTCCCAATATAACAGAGAAGTATGTTAATTAAGTATCCAATTTTTAGTAGATATGGTATTTCAAAATATTTGTTCATTTTATGTAGATTTCCAAATACATAGTATACAGAAGTTAAAATAGAGACCAGACAAATAGAACGAACTTTTGTGACAATAAGATATCGAATTCTAAACAAAACCAAAGGCCATACCAAATAAGGGTTAAGTCATGCACTTCTACACTTAAAAAATAAACTATGTTCAAACGGCCACAAGATTTTTTTCTTTTTCTTCTAGCAGCCTTTAGATAAATAATATTGAAACAATTGCAGCCCATTGACTACCAGATGATCACTAATTGATGCTCCACCCCATTTCACAGACCATAATTACAGCTTTGATTGGACAAGAGATGAATTTCAGTAACTCTCTGCTGATAAAACAACACTTACCATAGAATAGTTCTAGCAGGTTTACAGAGGCAGCACACTGAGGGCCTTCATGACTTTCATGACCCAGCTTCACCTTTTGATGTATAGGGCCTAAATGTAATATATTTAAGTGTTAAGGCTCTACTCCAAAGTGAACATGGGGTACATGTAACATGCATATTTGCTTACTATGCATGTGTGCCCCCTCCATTAATATTTATATCTCCTCCTGTAACCTGTTAAATATGCATACATAGGGTGGAACTTCCTGTTCTACCCTTCCCTTCCATCAAGTGTCTGCTTTCAGTTTCTGCCAAAGGCTGCTCTTCTCAGCCTGTAGGGTGGTGAGGCTGCAGGCTGCAACCCTTTCTAAGCAATAAAGCATTTCTTTCCAAATGTATAGATCTCATCATTTTTGGTTAACACAGACATTCATAATATTATTGTGCTTTTGTTAATATATAAAATTTAAGGTCCACTTCTTATTTTGAATATTGGTGATCTGTGTATTATTATGTTGAATGCTCATTTTATCAGTTTTATTTTCAAATAACCTTTGGCTTTATTATTTCTACTACAGATTTGTTTTAAATCTTATTTTCCCTTCCTTCTATACTTTATGGTGTTTAATTTCCTAGACTTATAACTTCTTTCTAAACACAACTTTCCCTGTGTCCCACAAATTTTTTTGTTCTCTTTCTTTCTTGGACCATGATTTATTTAGAAATGTATTGTTTAATTTCCAAATAGTTTAATGTGTTATAATTATTTTCATTTTAATTATTTTCTGTTCTGGAAGGTGAGTTAATAGCTGATCTGAATTCTTCTCTGTAACCTCAGAAAGACCTGTACATGAATGATACATGTAGAATTAGTTTATAATAAGTCAAGAAATATATAGGAATATACTAGGTTCACAATGAGTGCTATGTTTTGATGAGTACCTGTACTTTATTGTTGAGATTGCTTATTGAGTAACCTGTTATGGATGATACTGAGCTACTCTGGACAATGGAAGCAAAGCACACATTCAGGAGAGTATTATGTAATCAACATGTCATAAAAGCTGAAGGAGCCCCAGAGAGGCTAGCTTCTCTAAACTAAACTGGTCATTGGCATGCACCTCCCAAGAGCATATTGGAGACATGAGATGGTGTGCCTGATATTACTGCTATGCTCCTGGTATTCATGCTGTATTGCATATATTTATCTTTTGTTAAAGCTAAGTAAATTTGGTATGGATGAAGCCTCCTATGCCTTGTAATATTGATTTACATTTAAATTCAAGACGACTATACCTAGACAAATTGAATGAACAATACTTTAAAACTTCTTGAGACTTGTTTTACAGATCTGCATATTGTTAATTTTGGTTAAATGTCCCATGTGCACTTAAAAAAAAGTGTATTGTGAAATTTAAGGCTGAAAAACAATGTGTGTTGTGAAGTTTGAGGTTTATGGTTCTATATCTATCAATTAAGTCTACATAGTTTACTATGGATATCCTTGCAGAATTGTTCGCCTGCTTGTTGTTTTATTAGTATCAAAAGATGGCATTTTAAAATCTCCCCTTCTAATTGCAAATATATCTATTTCTTCTTTTATTTCTGTTAGTTTTTTTTTTCTTTTTTAGGGTACGTTTTTAGATGACTACAAGTTTTAAAGTGCTAAATTATTTCATAAGACTGACTCTTTTATTTTAGGAAATAGATCTTTCATAATATACACTTCCTTAGAGCTACCTCATTGAATATTAGCACAGCCATATAAGTGTTTTCCTGAATTGTGTTGCCGAGCATATCTTGTCCTCCTTTCACTTTCAAACTTGTGTTGTTATAGGAATAGTTGTTGAATTTGTTCTTTTAATCAGGTCAGGTAATTATTATCTTTACCTTGGCTTTATTTTTTTCTACTGTAAAACAAGCCAGTAATTTAATTATTGCTCCTTTGAACATATTGTAGCTTCTGTAATTTTTTCTTATTCCTCTTTGGCTTTCAGTAATTTTGTATAATCTATCTCAGTGTGGTTTTATTGTAAGTATTCTGCTATGTGCAATTAGATATTTGAGAATCTGTGGTTTGATGTCTTTCATCAATTTTGGAACTATCTCTACAAATAATGTTCAAATATTGTTGTTACCACATT
The DNA here is from genome assembly GCF_009828535.3 of Hylobates moloch. Taxonomy (NCBI): domain Eukaryota; kingdom Metazoa; phylum Chordata; class Mammalia; order Primates; family Hylobatidae; genus Hylobates; species Hylobates moloch. Next base: position 19,504,446 of record NW_026652291.1, read on the forward strand.
CTATTTCTTTTCTCTTGATACTTTAAACTCATGCATGCTTGAATTTTTTAACTTGTCTCATATGAATATCTAAGCTTTTTTTCTGTATTTAAAAGTCTTTCCCTCTGTCAGTTACGATAATTTTTTACCTAGTTAGCTTCCAGTTAATCTTTTCTATCTTGTTTCTTTTTTTATCTCAACATTTATTGTTGAGATCTATACATTTATTGAATTATTTATATTTTCTCTGATATTTTGAAATATCAATTTCACCAGGTTCTAAGTTCTTTTTATTATTATTATACTTTAAGTTCTAGGGTACATGTGCACAATGTGCAGGTTTGTTACATATGTATCCATGTGCCATGTTGGTGTGCTGCACCCATTAACTCATCATTTACATTAGGTATATCTCCTAATGCTATCCCTCCCCCCTCCCCCTACCCCACAACAGGCCCTGGTGTGTGATGTTCCCCTTCCTGTGTCCAAGTGCTCTCATTGTTCAATTCCACCTATGAGTGAGAACAGGCAGTCTTTGGTTTTTTTGTCACTGTGATAGTTTGCTGAGAATGATGGTTTCCAGCTTCATCTATGTCCCTACAAAGGACATGAACTCATCATTTTTTATGGCTGCATAGTATTCCATGGTGTATATGTGCCACATTTTCTTAGTCCAGTCTATCATTGATGGATATTTGGGTTGGTTCCAAGTCTTTGCTATTGTGAATAGTGCCACATTAAACATACATGTGCATGTGTCTTTATAGCAGCATGATTTATAATCCTTTGGGTATATACCCAGTAATGGGATGGCTGGGTCAAATGGTATTTCTAGTTCTAGATCCTTGAGGAATCGCTGCACTGTCTTCCACAATGGTTGAACCAGTTTACAGTCCCACCAACAGTGTAAAAGTGTTCCTATTTCTCCCCATCTACTCCAGCACCTGTTGTTTCCTGACTTTTTAATGATCGCCATTCTAACTGGTGTGAGATGGCATCGCATTGTGGTCTTGATTTGCATTTCTCTGGTGGCCAGTGATGATGAGCATTTTTTCATGTGTCTGTTGGCTGCATGTCTTCTTTTGAGGAATGTCTGTTCATATCCTTTGCCCACTTGTTGATGGGGTTTTTTTTTTTCTTGTAAATTTGTTTGAGTTCTTTGTAGATTCTGGATATTAGCCCTTTGTCAGATGAGTAGATTGCAAAAATTTTCTCCCATTCTGTAGGTTGCCTGTTCACTCTGATGGTGGTTTCTTTTGCTATGCAGAAGCTCTTTAGTTTAATTAGATCCAATTTGTCAATTTTAGCTTTTGTTGCCATTGCTTTTGGTGTTTTAGACATGAAGTCCTTGCCCCATGCCTATGTCCTGAATGGTATTGCCTAGGTTTTCTTCTAGAGTTCTTAAGGTTTTAAGTCTAACATTTAAGAAGCCAAAAGAACAAAGCTGGAGGCATCACGCTACCTGACTTCAAACTATACTACAACACTACAGTAACCAAAACAGCACAGTACTGGTACCAAAACGGAGATATAGATCAAAGGAACAGAACAGAGCCCTCAGAAATAATACCACAGATCTACAACCATCTGATCTTTGACAAACCTGACAAAAAAAACAAATGGGGAAAGGATTCCCTATTTAATAAACGGTGTTGGGAAAACTGGCTAGCCATATTTAGAAAGCTGAAACTGGATCCCTTCCTTACATCTTGTACAAAAATTAATTCAAGATCTATCATTGTTTCTAATTTTCTGTTTGGCTCATTTAAATTAAAAATTTTAGTTGTAACTATCACTTCTAACAATTGCATAATTTTTTAGATTGCAGTACATCAGGCTCATTTCAATGAATTTATCTAATCTATGGTATCTTGTTCTCTCAAGTCATGGCTCCTTGGACATGCTCTGATGCCTTCAAGGAGCTATATTTAAACACATCGTATCCTGAATTCTAATTTTTTTGTGTGAGATTGCAGGTTTAATAAAATCATACAGCATGGTCAGATGCAAAAGTCTCAAAGTTGTTTCTAATTGTGCAATTAATTTAGCAGCTTTTAATACTTTTACTTTTTTAACATCACTTGCTAAACTTACATGGGAAAAAGAAAATAAGAAAAAAGTAAAACAGACAAGAGATCTAATACTTGAAAAATATTTAGTATGTAGCAAATATTTCAAACACACCAAAGTACTTTGTATTAGTTCTTTTTCATGCTGCTAATAAAGACATACCTGAGAATGGGTAATTCATAAATGATAGAGGTTTAACTGACTCACAGTTCTACATGGCTGAGGAGGCCTCACAATCATGATGGAAGGCAAAGGAGAAGCAAAGGCACTTCTTACATGGTGGCAGGCAAGAGAGCTTGTGCCCGGGAACTCCCATGTATAAAACCATCAGATCTCATGAGACTTATTCACTACCACAAGAACAGTAGGAGGGAAGCCACCTGCATGATTCAGTTATCTCCACCTGGCCCTGTCCTTGGCACACAGAGATTATTATAATTCAAGGTGAAGATTGGGAGAAGACACAGCCAAACCATGTCATACTTAAACCCCAGAACTCCACGTAGCACGAGAAAAGTGGGAGTTATGGATTCTAGGAATTACAGATTTCTCTTCTGTATGGCTACTATATTGAGCATAATAAGTGATTCTTTCAGAAAAAATTAAAGATAATATTCAAACAAAAAAATTATTGAATTATAGAGGATAAAACAGATCACTAGAAATCATTTATCTCTCATGTTGCGGAAGTTACCTCACACGCAAGGCAGAGTGCCTAGCTACTTCATGGAAGAGCTACAGATAGAAGCCATACTTACAGAATTTTTCTTTAATTCTCTTTTAACGGTTTAAACTGTCCTTCTTGATAGTCATAAACTGAGTGAGGGATTAAGATACCTGCACATTGAAATAAACATTTTTTTTTCCATTTCAATGATAAATTTTAAAAGAAAAAAAAAAGGCAGGGGAGAAAAAAAAGTTGGCATTAGGGTCCTGACAATTTTCAATTTTTACCTGGCAATGAGGTTGATTTAACCTTGTGTGTGTGGTGCACAGGTTTGCTACACCCATCCTATGTCTTAGTGCTCCAAGTGAAGCCTTCCATTACACACTAAAAGAATTGATAAGAGTGTGAAATAAATGGACCCAAACTGTGGCTGCATACCAGTGTTACAAAGGAAGCAAGCCTGTCTGAGCAACAAAACCAGAAACTGGCGCAGGGCAGAAAGCAGGGAAGAGCACCCAGTCAAGTGCTAATCAGGCCACCTCCCCTGGCAGGCTCCCACAGATCATCTGTTAAAGGCTACTGTCACATGCAAACGTGTGTTTATCTGATCACTGAGACAGTGCTGAGGTTTGGCTTACTGCCTCTTGCAGATCTCAGAAGAGTTAGCCTCACTGAAATCTCTGGGTGAGTTTTCAATTGCACATTTTATGTTCTTTTGCTAGCTCTGACATTTCCAAATATTTCTCACCAACTTGTGGCTGAATGCAAGCCATCATGACATGCCCCAGAGGTGCCTAGCTAAGGCATGAATCACATAACGTCTATATTCACATTCTACAAAGTCCTCAGGGATTGTTGTAGATGTGCATGTGAATTAATGTCCTTATAAAACCTAGCTCAGTATATTATTATTCAAACTTGATATCCAGTCTGTTAATGATTATTGGTCTGCAAGGCAATAAAGAATGTGCTCTTTTATAGATGGAGGCCTTAACACTGCAATTGTGTGTCTTAAATTGTTACCTTTTAACTTAGGATCAAGTTCTTATGGAAATCGAGAGAGCTCTATTGTGTTTTAATCATTAATTGAGCAAACAAATATTTAGTGACTACATACGACATGAGGGTCACTACACCAAGTTCTGGGATATGACTTTCAATGACCTCTATCGTGTTTCAATCATTAATTCAGAAAATATTTATTGGCTACATACAATATGAGGGTCACTATACCAAGTTCTGGGATATGACTTTCAACAAGGCAGATGTGTTGTCATCTACAAGTAGGTCAGAGTTTAATGAAGTAGTGGAAATATCACTAGATTGGCTGTCATAAGACTCAGATGGTACTTTTAGATACTTCACAAACAGCATGGCACAGATCACTGCTTCTCCTGAAGTTACTTCAGGAAGTAACTTACCTGAAGATAAAGAGATGAGCCTCATTTCTCCCAAGAAAAACAGATAAGAATTGGGCCTTTGTATAAATTTCCATTTTTCTTTTCACTACCTGCATAACCTTGAACATATTACCTCACCCTAATTTTTTTAATCAGGAAAATGTGAATGATGATAATAGTCCTCATTTGGTTGGATTATTGAGGATATTAGATGCTCTAGATATATCACCTAGACTATTGTGCTTGGCCTACAGTGTTTGGTAAGTGTTTGCTTTTATTATTCTGAAACTAAAGTAGTTGTTACATCTCTAGCAATTTAATTCAGCACACATTAATTGAAGCCCCACGATGCTTGTGGCATGTATGAAATAAGACTCACTTCCTTTTCTCATTAGGATATTCACTATCTGGAGTGAAGGGCAGTACTTTTAGCCAAATAATTAAATCAGCATTATATTGTGCTTTCAGAAATAGAGTTATATGCAAAGTTATGTTCGTGCAAAGACGTGTGAAAAATCAAGTTTACCTAGATAAGCAATTACACAAACATTTTGAAAGATGCAATCACTAAAACTCTAACAGATGAATAATTCATCAGAGAAGAATCTAAGATACATTCCAAGCCATCTCCATTACACTTTCTCTCTCACACTCTCCCACACATACAAACATGTGCACACGCATACAGTAACACTATAAACATTAGATAACATTCAGAATTTATGTCTTTACTCTACCCTCTTTCCATTAATTTCTCCTTGCCAGGGAATATAGATTACAGGGAAACACATGGTTATAATCAGACTTAGGTTTGATTTCTGAATCCTTTTATATAAGTCTACTATCCCCCAATCCTAATTAATCTAGAGAATCTGTGTGTCCACTTGCTCAGTAGGTATAAGTAATCATGCGACATACTTCTACAAATTTCTGTGCATTGAGCAGTCTAGATGAAATGAAAGTAATTTTCCAAGATCATCTTTTAGCAGATCCAGATTTCATGCTTATCTGATTTCTCACCTATATATGTTTGGAAAGATACATAACTCATCTGCAAGCTGGAAAATGAGAGAAGCCAGTAGCATGGCACAACCCATCAGTCTCCAAGCAGTAGGATATAATATTGAATAATATCTTCATTGCTGCATTGTTCGTAGAATTTGAGACCATTCGACAATATTCAATAAATATTCACTGAGTGCCTACAAGCACTACTCTAGACATCAAGAAAGCATCAGTGCACAGGACTCTCAAAATCTCTGCTCCTTTTGAGCTGACATTCCAATTGTAATGGACATAAAGTGAAATCTCAAACTGGTAAGCCTGAAATAAATATTAGCTTCTATCACCTTTAGCCTTATTATTTTAATTATTTCAAGATAACCCCTGATGTTCTCTGTAACAATATTTTACCTTTATAAAAATACTAGGTAACCGAATGTTGAAAAGACAGTGTGCTTCATGTGTACAAAATGCGAAGAGAAAGGGCAAGAATGTAGAAAGGAAGAAAACTATAAAGGGATGTAATCAAGTCAAAATTAATTCAGTGAATTAAATTGCAATTGGCAATGCATTTCCTCCTTCTGGTAAACCAAATATTTCAGAAAAGATTATTTATGAATTATTTTTGAGACTTTTCTCTCACTTTGTGTGATGGTTAATATTAGGTGTCAACTTGACTGGATTAAGGGAGGCCTAGATGGGGCTGGCGAAGCATTGTTTCTGGACCTGTCCATGAAGGTATTTCCAGAAGAGACTGGCGTGTGAGTCAGTGGACTGGAGGAGAAAGACCCACCCTCAGTGGGTGGGAAGACCCTCCTCTCCTCTAGCCACAAGGTTGAAATTGTTGAAAATAAAACACAAGCCCTCATCATGGCATTGGCTGACTTACAACAAAAGGTGAACTCTCAGCATTGTAGGGTGTTTACTGTTCAAGTGAGGACATCAATTAGAAAAGTACCATTCAATAAACTGAGGGTCTGGCTAGAACAAGGCTTGGGGAAGTAGGGTGGATATTCAACTTGCTTTGTTCCTTCTCTTTCTCCCTTTTAGACTGGATTGCCTTTTGTTCCTCCTGTCCTTAGACATCAGGCCCCAGATTACTCAGCTTGTAGACTCTGGGACTTGCGCCAGTGGCCTTCCAGGAGCTCTCAAACCTTTAGCCTCAGACTAGGGGCTGCATTGTCAATTCCCTGGTGTTGAGGCTTTTGGACTTGGACTGAGCCAGCTTGCAAATGGCGTATCATGGTACTTCACCTTTCTGATTGTGTGAGCCAACTCCCCCCAAAAATTCTCTTTTATATAAATCTATTGTTTCTTTCCCTTTGGAGAACCCTGAGTAATAGAGATTTTGGTACCAGAAGTTGTTCTAAAGGAACGGAATGTTAAAGATGAATTTTAATCAGTTTTGAGGTTTCTACAATTGGCTTTCTAATCTCATTAGACCTTCAAATGCTAAGGACTCTACTTCAAATATTTGTGGAAAACCAAGAAATGTTGGTTGATTGCTCCTGACATCACTAAACAAATAGATGGAATTAAATGACAAGCTCAGGAATTTGGACTCTCAGCTGCAGATGCACATAAGTAGCCTAAAAGCTTGTAAGTATTCTCTGAAGGAGAATCTTCTCTCCTGTAGCCACAAGGTTAAGATTGTTGAAAATCAAACACAAGCCCTCATCATGTCATTAGCTGACTTACAACAAAAGGTGAACTCTCAGCCTCTTAGTGTGACTACTGTTAAAATAAGGACATTGACTGGAAAAGAATAGGATACTGTACATTGGAATAAGGATGTATGGGAGGACTCCGATGAAGCGTGGGGACAATGAGCTCCTAAATTCTGATGAGCCTTTTCTGCCAGGGGAGGTGGCCTCCCTACTCCCAGTGGCAGTGGCAACAGCCCTCACAGTGGTATTCATCTTTCTGCCTCTGTCTGGAGGAATTAACCATGCATTGCCTGAGGAAACAATAATGGCAACCCCTGAGGCAGTTGACAAGCAAGACAATGCTGGTTCTCCTGGGGACCCACCCCCACCATGCCTCTTTTCTTCTAGAACAATGACTGGACTCAAGTCCCAGAAGCCCCTAAAAGTGAGGTGCAATGAGGAAGTGTGCTATACTCCAAAGAACTAGCTAAGTGTTCTATTTTGTATACAAGCAGAAAACTGGGAAAACATGTATGGGAATGGAAATTAAGGTTGTAGGATAATGGGAGAAGGAAATAAAGCTGGATCGGGTTGAATTTATTAACATGGCCTCACTAAGCAGGGATTTAATGTTGCAGCTTGGGGAGTTAATAAAAGTCCTAATTATTTGTTTGGTTGGCTGAAATATGGATCAAAAGCTGGCCCACCATGAGAGCTAGAAATGCCTTATCTTCCTTGGTTTAATATAAAGGAAGAGATTCAAAGGCTTAGGGAGTTAGAATGCTAAGGTGGATTTTTCACATAAAACCTACTCACCCACACTGGGAGGGTCCAGAAGATACACCTTTCATTAATACTCTGAGAAATAGATTTGTGAGGAGAAAACCAGCATCCTTGAAGACCTCTGAGATTTCTCCTCTGTATTCCAGACCATACAGTGAGAACCACAGTCACTTAATTTTAAAACCTAAATGCATTGGGAGTAACTGGATCCCAAGGTGGCAGGGGCCAAGTGGCAGCACTCAATTGCCAAAGGCAAGATGGACATGGTTACAGCAAGAGACAGCAGAGGAAAAACAACAATCAGAATAGTCTGACCCATGTAGATCTACAACATTGTCTAATTAATCATGGTGCTCCTTGAAGCAAAATAAATGGAAAGCCTGTTACGTTCTTACTTGATCTGTATATGCAGAAAACGTCTAGATCAAGTGAAAACAAGTCTAACTTGAATCATAAAAATAGAGAATCACAGGCTGGGCGCGGTGGCTCACACCTGTAATCCCAGCACTTTGGGAGGCCGAGGCGGGTGGATCACAGGGTCAGGAGATCGAGACCATCCTGGCTAACAAGGTGAAACACCGTCTCTACTACAAAATAAAAAAAAAAAAATTAGCCTGGCGCAGTGGCGGGTGCCTGTAGTCCCAGCTACTTGGGAGGCTGAGGCAGGAGAATGGCATGAACCTGGGAGGCGGAGCTTGCAGTGAGCCGTGATCGCGCCACTGCACTCCAGCCGGGGCGACAGAGCGAAACTCCCTCTCAAAAAAAAAAAAAAAAAAATAGAGAATCGTAGACCCTCAATCAATTTCCAGACTTGAGCCAGTTTATAGACCCAGAACCCCTTGAATGAAGGGGAGGCTGAGTCCCCTTGAGGAAGGACCCCAGTATACTGCCAACAGTTTAAACTGCCAATCTTTTACATCCTTCCCCAAAGGAAACTCTGACCTTTTACTGGAGTAAATATATACTGGGGAAAGGAAAATAATCAGAACTTTTTGGGACTGCTGGATGCTGACTCTGAACTGACATTGATTTCAGGGCCTGAAACATCACTGTGGCCCTCCATTTAAAATAGGGTGTTATGAGGGTCAGGTGATTAATGGAGTTCAAGCTCAGGTTCAACTTATATGGGTTCCCAAACCCATCTTCTGGTTATTTCCCCAGGTCCAGATGCATAATTTGAATAGACCTATCAGCAGCTGGCAGAATCCCCACCTTGGTTCCCTGATCTGTAGGGTGAGGACTATTACGGTGAGAAAGGCCAAATGAAAGCCATTAGAACTGCCTCCACCAAGAGTAGTGTTTCTATACATCAATAATGATGACGTAGCTGAAAATGAAATAAAGAAAGCAATCCAATTTACTATAGCTACAAAAAATAATACCTAGGGATAAATTTAACCAAGGAGGTGAAACATCTCTACAATAAAAACTACTCAACATTGATTAAAGAAATTGAAGAGTGCACCAAAAAATAAAAAGACACCTCATGTTTGTGGATTAGAATAATTAATATTCTTAAAATGTCCATATTACCCAAACTGACCTACAGATTCAATGCAATTTTTTTTTAATTTTTTAAAATTTTTTTTATTTTTACTTTTTTGAGATGGAGTCTCGCTCTGTCCCCCAGGCTGGAGTGCAGTGGTGCAATCTCAGCTCACAGCAAGCTCCGCCTCCCAGCAAGCTCTGCCTCCCAGGTTCAGGCCATTCTCCTGCCTCAGCCTCCTGAGTAGCTGGGACTGCAGATGCCCGCCACCACGCCTGGCTAATTTTTTGTATTTTTAGTAGAGATGGGGTTTCACTGTGTTAGCCAGGATGGTCTCAATCTTCTGACCTTGTGATCCGCCCATCTCAGCCTCCCAAAGTGCTGGGATTACAGGCGTGAGCCACCGCGCCCGGCCCAGATTCAATGCAATTGTTAACAAAATACCAATGGTATTCTTCGCAGAAATAAAAAAAAAATCCTAGAAAACAATTTGTATGCAGCCACAAATGCCTCTGAATAGCCAAAGCATTTCTGAGCAAAAACAAAACAATGCTGGAGGCATCATAAAACTTGGCTCCAAAATATATTACAAGGCTATAACAACCAAAACAGCATGGTACTGGTATAAAGAGAGACAAATAGACCAATGGAATAGAATAGCAAATGCTAGAAATAAATCCACATATTTAAGGCAATTGATTTTAACAAAGGTGTCAAGAACATATACTGTGGAAAGGACAACCTCTTCAATAAATAATGCTGTGAAAACTGAATATTCATATGCATAAGAATGAAACTAGACATCTATTTCTCTACATGTACAAATATCAACTCAAAATGAATTAAAGACTTATATATAAGACCTCAGACTGTAGAACTAATACAAGACAACATAGGAAAAATACTTCAGAATTTTGTTCTGGGCAAAAATTTTATGGATAAAACTTCAAAAGCATAGGCAACAAAAGCAAAGATAGATAAATGCAGTCTTATCAAACTATAAAGCTCCTGAACAATAAAGGAAACAAGAGAGTGAAGAGACCCCTATAGAATGGGAGAAAATGTTTGCAAATTATTCATCTGACAATAGATTAATATCCAGAATATGTAAAAAACTCAAATAAGTCAACAGCAAAAAGAAACCCCACAAATAATTCTATTAAAAATGGGCAACGTATCTGAATAGACATTTCTCAAAAGAAGACATACAAATGGCCAACAATTATGTGGAAAAATGCTTAACATCACTAATCATCAGGGAAATGCAAATCAAAACTACAATGAGATGGCTAACTTTGTTGGAATGACTCATCAAAAAAATGAAAAATAACAAATGTTGGCAAGGATGTGGAGAAAAGGGAACTCTCATACACTGTTGGTGAGAATGTCAGTTAGTACAGATGTTATGGGAAACAGTATCAGATTTTTCAAAAAATCTACAAATAGAAATACTATACAATCCAGTAATCCTACTACTGGGTATTTATCTAAAGGAAAGGAAATCTGTATATCAAAGAGATATCTGTGCTCCCATGTTTATTGCAGCACTCTTTACAATAGTCATGATATGGAGTCATCTTAAGTCTTTATCAGCAGATGAATGGATAAAGAATATGCTCATATATACATAGTGGAATACCATTCAGCCTTGAGAGAATAAAATCCTGTCATTTATGGCAACATGGATGAACCTGGAGTACATTATATTAAGTGAAATGAGTCCGTCACAGAAATACACATATCACATGTTCTCACTCATATGTGAGAGATAACAAGTTTAGCTCCTAAAAATAAAGAGTAGAATTGTGGCTCTTCAAGGCTGAGAAGGGTAGGGGGGAGGGAAGGATAAGGAGAGGTTGTATAATGGATACATAATTATAGCTAGAAGGAGAAGTCTAAGGCTTTATAGCATTATAAGGTAATTATAGTTAATAAAAATGCATTGTATATTTTCAGATAGCTAGAAGAAAGGATTTAGAATGTTCTCTACACAAAGAAATAATGTTTCAGGAGATGGATATGCTAATTATTCAAATTTGATCATGACATTATATACACGTATCAAAATATGACTCTGTAACTCACATGTGCAATTATTTTGTATCACTTAAACATTTTTTAAAACTACACACTAAATAAAATAAGTTATCCTCTAAAATGTAATAGATGTGTGTGTGTTTATAAGGAAATATTCATGAAGCATTCGTTATGTATCAGATTCTATTCTTGACCCTGTAGATTTTGCATACTTGGGTGTTAGTATACATTCTAGGGTGTTCACATTGCCCATGTCAGTGCATGCTGAGTTCAAATTCTTGCCAGTTTGTACATTTCCTGTCTTCTGTTTTTCTCTTCAGGTACATGGAACAGAGGCTGTTAGGAAATTTGCCTTGCAACTAAAATTTAAGCAAAGAAACAACTTGTCATCTACCTGTTTACCTCTAACAGAAGCTTATACACATATGCATGGGCTTGGAGAAAATGATATTCACTTAAAAACAATATAATAATGACATGTACAGAGCCATATAGCTCCAAAACCTTTTCAAGTGCTATGTCCATTTGTGAGGACATATTTATCAGTCTAGTATTACCTTGTAACAGTACAAAAGTATGTTCACATTATTTTTCTAAAGGAGCTTAGTTCCTAGAGGGAAAAATATACTCTTCTCAAAGTTTTTTAATAATAATTAACATACCCCACATGATGTTTGTGAAACTCAAATAAGGAAAACAATGGAATATGCTACATAAGAGCAACATATTATTGTCAAAGTTTTATTTGTTTTTCTCTATCTCTCTTTCAAATAACTCATAATCTGCTCTGGTTTTTAAAAGTAGTTTAGTTGTAGAATACTCTGTTCACATAATTTATTTATTCACATTAATCACATAATTTATAAATCATAAAATATAATGATAGTGTTAATAATATAAACAATGATCTAAAAGTGTGTGTCACTCTTATGAAGTAGGTTAATAGACAATACATGGCTTGCCTAATTGCACATAGAAATGACTGTTTGGGCCAAGGGTTCAAATCTGGGGCCATGCAGGCAGAAGTCCTGTTCTCTTGATGTTCATTCTATGCTGTTTAAATAAACCCCATTCACATTAATCATATAAATAAATATTTGATTGTTAACCTATTACCATTCAGAGGAACGAGCTTTCATATTTGACTACATGATTTATGATTACCTGGGACCAATTTATGGCTTTTCACTCAAAATAGGTGATAACGTAAGCTGTTCGTGCAAAAAGAATTAGAGAATTGTTGGAGGATTAGTGCTTCTTCTAGCCCTTCTGACCACCAATCCAAGCACAGTTATGAGTAAACACATTTTAAAAAATGATGAGGCGAGAACTCTTTTGGCATATCATTTCCCTTAATTAGTCTGCCAACAAGCATAAATGCCTGCTCTCAAAGCCTGAGTAGCAGTGAACCCACAGTAGCACAGAGTTCTAATGCAAGATTTGACCTTGGCCTTATTGCTCAACATTCTATAGGTGATGACAATGAGTTGAGTCCTTTGATGACATAGATTGTTTACTTAAAGTCCTTCCATCGAAGGCTTAACAACGTAATACAGAGTTGAATAAAGTGGTTTGCAGCCCTGTTGTCGAAAAAAATAAAATACACTGTCCACAGTGTCCTGGAAAACTGTTAACACATTGTTAGTAGTTTCCAAGCAAGGATATCGTTAAACATATTTCATGTTAATGTAGTCTAGCTCAGTGGCAATTTTCTCCTAGTAAAGAAATATGAGGTTCTTAAAAGGTTTAAGCAAATAATACAGAGTGGGCTTGAAACACTCACAAGTCATGAATTGAACTTTCACTCCTTGTAGTTTAATAACCAAATAATACATTTTATAACTAATTACAGAGAATTTTTTATGTGTTGACTTCCAGTGGTTCACATTTTTTATAGACTTATAATATTAAGAAATAAAGTAAGAGGTATCACTATTTTATGTACATTTAGCTGGACGTTTTTAAGCAAAATTAAGAGGTGGAATGTGATTGCTTGTTCACTCTACAGTGAGTTGTTAATCAGCAGAAGTTAATAAGATTCAATTAAGAATTAAATACTTATGAGAAATTTAATAGTGTGTTCCTACCAAAAATAAAATTAAAAGAATTTCTCTGTAACAGTAGTATAGAGGTAAATAGCTATCAGGCCTCAGGCATGATGAAATAAACTAACCCAGTACCAGAGTTAGGAAGAAATTTCCTTGGTGTGGCTATTTTTCTCAATTAGGGGCATCATGGAGAGTTCATTCCTTTCTTCTAACACATCCATCATTCGATGCAGGAGGAAGCAGGAGGCTCGACTAGATGGACCATTGACCAGTTCTGGTATATAAATTCCTGTTTGGAGGCCATAGAACTCTCCAAATTCTAATATCCAACAGGATTTTTGTCTTGGCTCTGGAGAGTAAATCATCTCTTTGACCAAAGGAGATAGATTTTTGCTGCTGAAAAGGAATGCACCCTCCAGAGCAGAGGAGAGAAATTCTATACCACCCAGATGAATGTGTCCTCATTTTATCTATGAGTGATTTTAAATCCACTGTATTATTTTTCCCCCAGAGAGTTTGTTTGTGTTGTTAGTTTGGTTCATATCACATCTTTTGGATTTGGGGGGTTGAAAATATAAAAATTGAGTATTTGGCCCAACTGCTGAAGCTTTAGAGAGAATAAATCCCTTCCAATATGAGTGTTAAATGAGCCACAGCACTGATTTATTGTCTGCTAAACAGTGGAGAATGTGGAGTATTTGTTAGGGAAACAAGGCAATGAGGGAAAACTGAAATGTTGACATGAAGATTTTCATATTAAACTCTAGTATTTTCCATCAAGCAGCCATGCATTTTCTGGTGATTAAAACTGAAAATTAGAAGTAGGAACTTGCATCCCTATTCACTACAAATAAATTAACTCTACTGTATAACTGGTACATCCTTGAGAACACTGTTAGAAGCAAAAAAAAAACACACACTGGTAAGACAAGGTACACACACACAAATGAGTATTTAAGAAGAGAGGCAGTAAATGTTTCATTGGATTGTTTTTCTATGAAATCAAGAATAAATTATCAAGGGTCAAAGGATCTTAACAATTACCTTTCCCAGATGTCTTATCTGGAATTTGAGTTCCTTTGCAATATTCACTCATTTAACATTCACTCTGCCTTGCTCTGACTTATGTTCAAGAATAGCTAATGGCCAGGCATGGTGGCTCATGCCTGTAATCTTAACACTTTAGGAGGCTGAGGTGGGAGGATCATTGCAACAGGAATAGCTAACTATATTGAACACATTTTTCTGTAAGGAAATATGTACATGCACAAGTATCTCATTTCTTGATGAGACATCTCTGTTGTAATAAAATTATTTATATTAAAGCAAAGTTAACATCCTTCTTAGTGTTTACTGTACACCAAGTCTTGCCAATTTTCTGGGCATTTAATCAAATAAACAAACAAAACAACCCTTTAGGATCAGAAAGACAAACCTCTTCCTCTGCTATGGATTTGCAGTACCTGTGTGGCACTTTTGACTAACAGAGCAAACCTTGTGTTTGTGGGCAAAAGAGAAATGTTTATAGATTTCAGCTATATCACAAACTAGGTGACACAAATGAACAAACAAGAGTGCATTTGAAGTGGAGAGACAATCAATAGACAACTGGCATAAATGGAAAACTAGAGGCAGAAAAATCAGATTGAAAAAAACATTGCAATGCTATAAGAAAGAGTTCATTCAAGCCAAGTCAAGGACAGAGGAAGTGTATAAAGGGATGAAGAATGCAAGAGACATCTCAATGATGAAATAAATAAACTGATTGGGCTTTATAAGAACCATGTGATATATTAAAAAGGGTATGAGCTTTGGAATGACTGAAGTAAAATTAATTCTTATTTGAATCTGAGCTCTATTATTTGCTTTCTGTGTAAATTTAAAAAAATGAAAAAGTAAAAACTACTGAATTTTGTCTCAATCTCAGATTCTTTCTTATATAAGGTTGTAAATAATATGGGATCTCTCAATGTCGAGATGCCTAGCACAGAACTTAATACATAATGGCTGCTACATGAATAACACACATCATTGTTAACTATTCTAGTAGAAAACTTTGGTTTTCTCTTTCAGACTTTATCTGTGGTAAAGAACACCTATATCTTGTTTACTCCTTACCCTTCTCTATTACCCTGCTAAAAATCCACCTTTTCTGTCCTCTCCTGCCATCTTGCACATACATACAGTACCCATTAATCATTAAGGATTAGAATTATGAGTCAGGATCAATATAAATCAAATATTAACTTCTACAGAAGTGTTTATTAGTACAGTCTTATTCTATTACAAATACAGCTAATAGAAATAACGTCTGTGCAATAATTTTGACTTAATATGAAAGCTAATTATTAAAATTATGTTTCCAAGACAATTTTTTACAACCTATCACAGACAGGTTGCAACTAAAAGGCGCATTATATCATTACTCCAGGTTCAATACTTCATAAAACAACAGTTCTTTGCAGAGAGTAAGTACTTTCTGCAGAAACAAATGGTTGAAATTTATATTTTAAGATGTCTCATGGTCTATATTCTTTCCCTGCTGGGTGACACTCAATGAACACTCCACCTTCTGAATGACCATATCTTTATGGTAGAAGCTGGGTAGAAGGATGACAAATACCTTGACTGCATGTCTTATGTTCAGAGAATTCTTTGGGGATTCCATCAAAATAGTTCCGCCTCAAAAATGGCTAAGGGCAAAGCTTGTGATAAAATTAGTGTTCTCTTTCGGCTTTTTGCCACAATTTACGTTCACTCATTCAAGAAACTTTCTGAGCTTCAAAAACATATTTGTATCAAATTGGAACAGTTATTATAATATAAAATTAACCACTTTCAAGCCCAGGTGTTCATCTTTCAGAATCCAGGCAAATTTAAACCTTTTCTTATGTATTTCTTGATTCAGTAGAAATAAATTCTTCCCTTCTTTGTCCTCTTTGGAAGTAATTGATGTCTGTCTTATTTTGCTTGTTATATTCAGCCTTTCACTCTAACTGGGGATATTCATCTCTCAATACCAGATTATGCACTCTTAAGGCTTTTGTGCCACTCAATTTCCCATATAGCTTGGCATTATATCTTGTAAGCATAGGGGCTCAATAAATGTGTGGTGAATTGAATTGATCTGAGACAAATCACATTCCAGAGCAATGTGCATGGATCTTCAATAGAGAAATTATACAGAAGAAAGATAATTTAAGCAAATCATTCTTTCAAAAGCCTTAACCTTGACCATAGCTAGTCCCTTTTTGATGGTTAATTTTATGTGTCATCTTGCCTGGGCACAGGTGCCTAGATATTTCATTAAGCATTATTCTGGTTGTATCCGTGAGGATGTTTCTGGATGAGACTAACCTTTGAATACAGATTGAGTAAAGCAGTCTGCCCTCCCCAATGTGGGTGGACCTCATCCAATCCCTTGAAGGCCTGACTAGAGCAAAAGGTGGAGTAAGGGAGGATCCCCTCTCTGACTGACTGTGTTTGAGCTTCGACATGAGTGTTCTTCTGCCTTGGAGCTCAGACTGGAATTTACTTAGATCATTAGCTCTTCTGGTTCTCAGGCCTTTGCACTCAGATTGGAAATATACCACTGGCTCTCCTGGGTCTCAAGTTGCCAATTGCAGATTGCAGTTTGGGACTTCTCAGCCTTTGTAACAATGTAAACCAATACCATATGCATATAAGCTATATATATGCATATATGCTCCTAATTTGTTGTTTCTCTGGAGAACTAAGACTAACACACCCTCATAATAAGTTTATCAATCCAAGAAAGAGAGAAAATTGTGCTTAAAATGCACATGCTACATTGACCTAGGTTCTCTTGTCTCCATTTTCACCCTAAAGTGTTGACAATGAGAACAAAGAGTCAATTATAATGCTTAAATCATATATTATCTATATCTGGGCATTCAACTGACATAAGTAACACATTTTTTGCATGATCTTCAGTGATGCCCCTTGTCTTGTCACATTAAGAATAAATAAGCACTGAACACTCTGGGTGCCCCACTTCCCCCTGTCTGCCAGCTATAGCTAACATAACCCCAAGGGACAGTGATCACCCTAAACAGAAATTCATTGCAACTTACAAGTTGGAGGTCTGAAATATTTTACCTGGAAAAAATCTATCATACAATACCTTCAGACTACTTGTTTATGTCTCTTTAAAAAGTAGAAATAACTTCAAATGTAATCATTAACAACGAGATAGCAACAGAAAAAGTGAATATCCTCCCCTCAACCTCACGCCTATGGGATTAACAAGATCAACCAGGAAATTATTTAATTAACTAAGGTTAAAGAATACAAGTGGCATTTTGGTTTCATTGTACAAACGATGCCACAACAAAACACAGGTAAATCAATAAATAATCACACACATCAACTTTGTAGAGAACATATAGTGCAAATCACTTAATAAGATAGTTTTAATCATCAGGAATAGCGACCTTCATTTTATCTTACATTTTATTCAAATTCATTATATTTTGAAAAATTTTACATCCCATATGAGAAACTAGCTTCAAAAATACAATTAAACTTTCCAAATGCCTCAGGGAGTATGTCCTTTTCCTATCCTCCCACCATAAGATTAGAAAGGAAGCTGATGGCTATTTAGCTGAGAGGATCCCTGTGGGTGACTGGAAAGCTGCTGGGGAGGAACAGAGGAGACATTACCTCTATTAGGAAGGTCACCGTTATTTTGAGGGGAATGGGTTTTTGCCTCAGTGCCTATAATACTAATGTGTAGATCCAGGAGCTATACATTGACTTAGCATTTCAGGAAAGTACAGGCCATGCCAGTGTGATACATTGACACAGAATGCCAGGAGACACCTATTCAGATTTATCAACATTTACTCTAATACTCTCTAAAGTCAAGCTACTTAAACATTGAAGTCACATATATCCATGTAACTAAAGAAAACGACTTTCTGTAAAGCACTAAAGGACCATATCTAGGTCTTTATTTTCTCTTGCCAAAACCATAAAGTTTGTGTAAAGATCAATTGAAAGAATACAGGGCAAAGTGTCATAAAAAGATTGGAATTATTATAATCATAAATTATTCCTCTAATGGCTGTTGCTGTGGTATAGTTTGTTCTATACAGCACTATAATGAAGCAGGATTCTGTTACTGTCAAGTTTTTTGATCAATAAAAATAATGAACTAAAGTAATTCACATTATCATTACATGGAGCTCTTCCAAGACCCAAACATTGTTTATTTCACTGTGAATGCAGACTTGGATATTTTGCAATGTTAGGATAACCAGTTAATTTCCCAAACTATATATTCATTTTTAAATGAAAGGAAGAGGGCTTTTGCCTTGGGACCAATGATAACTAATGTGTAGATACAAATTCTAACTCTATGAGTTAGTTTTCACTCTTCGACCCACATTCAACAACAAAAATATACCCAAGACACCTGTTGCAAAGATGCAAATTTACCTTGATTAATAAAATTATCACAAATATTAAGCTACATTTAGAACTTGCTTTTTATAATTCATTGCTCTTTGTTTCTTTTGGCTAAACAAATACCAGTCCCCTACAGATGTTTAGATTTGATTGACAAATTCAATGAGTGATATGTACTGATGTATATGTTTACTTACAATACGTACTGGAAAAATATAAACGATGAGAGTGAGGAAAAATAGTTCCAAGTTTAATGTAAAAAGGGCTTTCTTTCAAAGTTGATTATTCCATTCTTCTTTTCTTTGGAGTAATTTCCAGTCATTGTTGGGTGGGGTGATTGAGAAGAATTGATTATTTAAATAGGACTGCATCTTTGGAGGTTGCACTTAGGGCAAAATGAATATTGGATATCCTAGTAATGGGAGCTCTCCCTAAGGGTATTTGAGTTTTCTTTCAGAGTAGGTTAAGTGCCATGATTAATACTCTGAGTAAGTGTCATCTGCTATGTTATCAAAAGACATGAAAAACTTGACATAGAAAGATGATAATTCACATTTGCCACAAACTAAATGCAGTTTAAGCCCTTTTCCAAAGCTAGGGTACATCAAATGCTGCTTGAAGTTTGACTCAATAGACAAATTATCCCTTTCTTCTTTTCCTCCCTGCTCAGATTGTTATCTGGGAGAGAATCATTTGCAGGAAAAGAACAACTTATCAGAAAGGAGAAACTGCCCAGAAGATCCAAAGGCTCAACTGTTCCCATATGTACTGGGCTTCTGACTCATTCTGGTTCTCAGGGAAGAGGCAAATCTCTGTTTCACAGCAATTTTCAGAGGCATTTGGGGGCTCTCGGGCTGCTATGAGCCAGTGGCTGCTGTGTGCATGCAGGAGGAGGTCATCTTGCAGAGGAGTAGAGATGTTAGCTTTGCAGGGAAACAAAGAAAGATAAAGAAGGAGCTACCCTGCCTTGTGTATGTCATTTATCCCTTCCTTAGATTGGCAAACAATTTTCTTTCAAGCAAAGAGAAATAATACATTTCAACATTGTCGAACATATTTATCAACATATTTATATGCAATCTGAGTCGTTCATGATGATTTTCCTTTCTCCAGGTACTGGCAAACATAGATAATCAATGTTACCCAGTGACTATAAATAGTTTTCTCAAAAGGCTGTCTTCCCTTTTCAACAGACAGATTGTCAAACTACCAAACAGCAGTGCTCAGCATAGCAAAAAATATCACTTAATTGACTAATTGCAGATTAACACTTTCTAGGCATCAGTAATGTTAGAAAGCTTTAATGGCTGTAGTTTATTTTCCTTAAAGACAAAGAACAGCCCAGGATCCATTAAAGAAGTCACTTGCTTATATAATACCACTTAGCAGATATTTTCCTTTCTTCATGCAAACTTAGGATTCTTAGTACCAAGCAGATGTCTTGGGGACAAAGGCAGTAATTTGAAATATTATTACATTTCTTCAAAATAAAACAGAAGGAAATTTGAGGAATAAGAATATGCACATATATAGTAAAATAATTAATAAATGAGTAGAAGGGTGATCATTTACGAAAGTATAAAATAAGTATTAAGATTCCAGTAATTCATAAATAATGAAGATAATATAGGGAGTCTGGCTAGAGTACAGACCACTTAAAAGTTCCTGGTTTCTTTTCCCCCCATACTGCAATACACCCACCACTTCATTATTTATAGAGACCTAGGTCATATGACTGAAGATGACTCTGTTCCCAGAGCTGAAACTTCTGGGGATTGCTGATCAATTCCATTATTTCTAATACTCTAAACCACATACTCTAACGTAGGATTAGTTTGATCCCAGACTCCAGGGGTTCCTAGGGTTCTTTTGAAAGAAGGGTAGAGCGGCTGGTGGAGACAGGTTGATTTCCATCCAATGGGAACATTTTTATTTATATTATTAAAATCTACACATTAAACTTAAGAAATTTGAGGTGACGTCAAACTAAGGTGAGCTGATAAATCTTGAGGGAAAAGCATACATTATCAGAGATTTTACTCTTATGATGCTTTAGAGCATTAGTGTTGTCATAAGAAAACCTCGGTCATGGCTTTGACATTTACCAGCTGCGTGGCCTCAAACAAGTTATTTAATTTTTGTCTCAGTTTCTTCTTCTGCAAATGGGAATAATAATTCACAGGACACTTTGTGATGATTACACAAAGTGATGATCACAATGCTTGCCATATTTCACATGTTCAAAAATAGCAACTATAATAATATTTTTATAATAATAATGATGATGATTTTTAAGGACTTTAAGGAATTATACAGGAATGTTTCTCCCTATATGACTAGCTCAGTATGATTCTTGGGGCAGTAATTAGAAGATCATTTTAGCTGGAAACTACATGATCTTCTGCTTCTGACAACTTTTTTTCTCATCACTGCTTTGCTTTACATTTCTAACTCTGCCTTCAGTAGGTACTTGCCTGCTGAAGACGCTATTTCTTAAATAACAGATGAACTTGAAGAATGATGATCAACTTTATTTAATAATTTACTCAGTTTTCTCCTCAATTTTGTTTCCACCTAAACTCATGGTCCTCATTTCCCCATGATACGTTTAATTGTAAAAGTTTCTCCAACCTCTGTCGTACTGCACAGTCACAATCCAATAAATGGAAAATAAATTTAATCAGTCAACAAGTGACCTTTACTGTATGTCCCAGCCACTGTTCTAAGGACTGAGGAAGCCTCAGTGACAAGACAAGACAAGCTTTCCCTCTCTGATGTCCCTCATGAAGAATGACTGCGATTTTCAAAGGGAGCTTCTTTATCGTTGTCAACTGCAGTCAAGTATGCTTTGAATGAAGATTTTAGATTCATTTTTCATTATGTCCTCTCTGGTGCAACATGTATTTACCTTCAGAAGATTTTTAATGATAGCCTTTTCCAGAAGATCCTTGTTCATATTTCTCCAAAGATGGAGTTTACACATAGAAGTGCATGCTTAGACCCACCCAAGAACCAATAAAGCAAAACAAGAAAAAAAAACTATGCAGATTCACAACCATTAAAATGTTCATCTAATCCCAGACTTAACTGAAAAGGTATATTTTCTACCATATGGATAATGGAATTTTGCACAGAAGTGCAAATTTTACTGCTGGAGAGTAACGGTAAAGGGGCTAAGGGAAAGATTGAGGAGGTATAAACCCCTTCCTTAGGAAACTTTAAGGAAGTGCTTGAGAACCAATGATTTAATAAAATCAAGCATATCAGCACATTCAAAAGAATAAAGTTAAATGAAATGAGAAAGAGAAGAGGGTCTATGTCAAATACTGTATTCATTTATATGGTAACTGAGAAAATTATCTCCATTGAGAAATTAAATGTCCTTAAAATCAGGCCCTCTCACTATTGTAATTTTCCTAATATTAATTTAGTTTAGTCAAAAATTTAGGTCAAAAAAACTTGTCAAAAGAATTTACAATCACACAATGAGGATTTTTTAGTGAGCCTCAAAGCAAAGAATGCTGTCTTTGACTGTGCAAACTGCATGGGAAGGTAGGCATGGATTGAGTCACAGCTGAACCTTGGGCATTCAGTGGGCATTGTGACACCACTGAATACTAAAATGATTACATAAAGGAGGTGGAAAATACAGCAATGGCCCGTAAAGAAAAGAGAAACAGGAAACACTTTATTTTTGAAAATCTGTTAGCATCTTATTTGCAGCAAAAATTATCACTCACTTATTATTTTAGTACAATTAGGATGGTAAGGTTGAAGTTATCAAGTTCAATATATACGGATTGAAAAAATAATTATGTTCTCCCAATTTTGCCCAGTATCTTCAGTCAAGCAAGTAATAGGGAAAAAAGAAGAAATACCAAATATTTTCTTATATTCTTCTTATCTGACCTGTTTTAAAATTAAGGTGAAATAGAACTCTAGTAATAGGATCTTTAGAACTAAATGAGCTTAAGTGTCACAGCTATGTCATATTATCCTGAAGGGAAAGGTAATTATTATTGTGACAGGCCCATTTCTTATTATCACTAACAATCTAAAATTATATAATTGTCATGTAATTATTATCTACCATAAACAGCCAGTAGTGATACTGAGAACTCCTTGTTATGCTCCAACTCCAAGGGCAAATAATCTTGAATTACATTTATACTGTTTATTTTATTCATTATTCAATTGTTTGTTCAATGTTCCAAAATGAAAGATCTCACAGAATTTCTAAAAACTGCACTGCCTTTCAATAAGTTATGCAATAGGTATTTGAGCCAATCATGTCTGTATTATTTGATGCATACTGACTTTACCTGGGTATTTTTTACACTCTCTAAGCATAGATTACTCATTAGTAAAATGATGATAAACATAGTACCAATGTCACACAACTGTTGCAACAATGTCACACTATTGTTGCAAAAATTATTGAATAAAAACTACTTAGCAAAAAAGCTCAGCCAATGTTAAGTTTCATGAATCAATTTGATCCCAATAAAAACCCAGCACACACTGTGTATGTGCGTGTGTGTATGAATGTGTGTGTGTGTGTGTGTGTGTGTGTGTGAGTGATGTGTAAACTAACAAGGTGATGTAAGGAAATTTAAAGGACCTAGATTAACCAAGATTATTTTGAAGAAGAGCAAAGTTGAAAAATCTATACTACCACACAGTGATTTAGTATAACACTATAATGGTAAATAAATTATGGTATTGGCTCAAGATACAGAAATAAAAGAAGATAATAGAGTCTAGAAATAGACGTCCACACATATTGTCACCTGATGAATAACAAAGATGTCACTACAATTCAGTTGTGGAAAAGATGGCCTTTTATACAAAGGATGCTAGTATAATGTGAAAAACTGAATCTTGAGACCCTAATTCGCATCATACACAAAAATATTAAAGATCAATCAGAGATTTAAATGTAACAATAAAAACAATAACATTTCTAAGAGAAGACATAGCACAATACCTTCATGACATTGGAGTAAACAGCTTGAAGCAAGAAGATAATTCAAAGACTGAGAAAAATACACTTCCAATGTATGTATCAAATAAATGATTTATATCCAGAATAAAGAAATTCCACCATAAAAAAGTAAAAACAAATTCAATTAAAATTAGGCAAAAACGTGAATGGCACTTCAAAATACAGGATATCCAAATGGCTTTTGAGCATAACATATTTATTCATCAGAAGAGAACAAATTAAAACCTCAGCCTGTACCATTCCTACCACCAAAATGGCTAGTATTAACAAGTCTAATGGTACCAAGTAGTAAGGACATGGAGCTACTGGAGTTCTATTACATTGTTGGTTGAAGTGTGAATTGATATAGGCGGACTGAAAAAATATTTGGAATCATCTGCTAAAGTTAACTAAATGTATACCTACCATATGATTCATCAATACCACTCTGAGGTACATAGCCAAGAAAAGAATGTGTTAATATCCATAAGTAAATAAAAATATCTCAAACAGTTTTTTTTTCAAGTAATAGTAATTTTGTACAAGAATGTCCTGTTTTGCACCACTGCACTCCAGCCTGGGCAACAGAGCGAGACTTCGTCTCAAAAAAAAAAAAAAAAGTCCTTTTTTTAAATAAATCCCAAAACTGGAGGGTGGAGCCAAGATGGCCGAATAGGAACAGTTCCAGTCTACAGTTCCCAGCCAGAGCGACATAGAGGATGGGTGATTTCTGCATTTCTGTTTGAGGTACCAGGTTCATCTCACTAGGGAGTGCCAAACAGTGGGTGCAGGACAGTCGGTGCAGCACACTGTGCATGAGCCAAAGCAGGGCGAGGCATTGCCTCACTCGGGAAGCACAAGGGGTCAGGGAGTTCCCTTTCCCAGTCAAAGAAAGGGGTAACAGACGGCACCTGGAAAATCAGGTTAGTCCCACCCTAATACTGCGCTTTTCCAATGGGCCTGGAAAATAGCACACCAGAAGACTGTGTCCCGCACCTGGCTGGGAGGGTCCTATGCCAAGGGAGTCTCGCTGATTGCTAGCATAGCAGTCTGAGATCAAACTGCAAGGCAGCAGTGAGGCTGGGGGAGGGGCGCCCACCATTGGCCAGGCTTGCTTAGGTAAACAAAGCAGCCAGGAAGTTCGAACTGGGTGGAGCCCACCACAGCTCAAGGAGGCCTGCCTGCCTCTGCAGGCTACACCTCTGGGGGCAGGGCACAGACAAACAAAAATTCAGCAGGAACCTCTGCAGACTTAAATGTCCCTGTCTGACTGACAGCTTTGAAGAGAGTAGTGGTTCTCCCAGCATGCAGCTGGAGATCTGAGAATGGATGGACTGCCTACTAAAGCAGGTCCCTGACCCCCGAGCAGCCTAACTGGGAGGCACCCCCCAGTAGTGACAGACTGACACCTCACTCGGCCGGGTACTCCTCTGAGACAAAACTTCCAGAGGAAATATCAGACAGCTGAATTTGTGGTCTCACAAATATCCGCTGTTCTGCAGCCACCGCTGCTGACACCTAGCCAAACAGAGTCTAGAGTAGACCTCTAGCAAACTCCAACAGACCTGCAGCTGAGGGTCCTGTCTGGTAGAAGGAAAACTAACAAACAGAAAGGACATAAACACCAAAAACCCATCTGTACATCACCATCATCAAAGACCAAAAGTAGATAAAACCACAAAGATGGGGAAAAAACAGAATAGAAAAACTGGAAACTCTAAAAAGCAGAGCACCTCTCCTCCTCCAAAGGAACGCAGTTCCTCACCAGCAATGGAACAAAGCTGGACGGAGAATGACTTTGATGAGTTGAGAGAAGAAGGCTTCAGACGATCAAACTACTCCGAGCTACAGGAGGAATTCCAAAACAATAGCAAAGAAGTTAAAAACTTTGAAAAAAACTAGACGAATGGATAACTAGAATAACCAATGGAGAGAAGAGCTTAAAGGAGCTGATGGAGCTGAAAGCCAAGTATCGAGAACTATGCGAAGATTGCAGAAGCCTCGGTAGCCGATGGGATCAACTGGAAGAAAGGGAATCACTGATGGAAGATGAAATGAATGAAATGAAGCAAGAAGGGAAGTTTAGAGAAAAAAGAATAAAAAGAAACGAACAAAGCCTCCAAGAAATGTGGGACTATGTGAAAAGACCAAACCTACGTCTGATTGGTGTACCTGAAAATGATGGGGAGAATGGAACCAAGTTGGAAAACACTCTGCAAGATATTATCCAGGAGAACTTCCCCAATCTAGCAAGGCAGGCCAACATTCAGATTCAGGAAATACAGAGAATGCCACAAAGATACTCCTTGAGAAGAGCAACTCCAAGACACATAATTGTCAGATTCACCAAAGTTGAAATGAAGGAAAAAATGTTAAGGGCAGCCAGAGAGAAAGGTCGGGTTACTCAGAAAGGGAAGTCCATCAGACTAACAGCTGATCTCTCGGCAGAAACTCTACAAGCCAGAAGAGAGTGGGGGCCGATATTCAACATTCTTAAAGAAAATAATTTTCAACTCAGAACTTCATATCTAGACAAACTAAGCTTCATAAGTGAAGGAAAATAAAATACTTTACAGACAAGCAAATGATGAGTGATTTTGTCACCACCAGGCCTGCCCTAAAAGAGCTCCTGAAGGAAGCACTAAACATGGAAAGGAACAGCCAGTTCCAGCCCCTGCAAAAACATGCCAAATTGTAAAGACCATCGAGGCTAGGAAGAAACTGCATCAACTAATGAGCAAAATAACCAACTAACATCATAATGACAGGATCAGATTCATACATAACAATATTAACTTTAAATGTAAATGGGCTAAATGCTCCAATTAAAAGACACAGACTGGCAAACTGGATAAGGAGTCAAGACCCATCAGTGTGCTGTATTCAGGAAACCCATCTCACGTGCA